>NC_064547.1:9148679-9291179 GCF_023856365.1 Brienomyrus brachyistius | reverse complement strand
GCTAACGTGAGCCACCTCCCTTTCAGATGCTCCTCCACGCACGGCGTGCTACGCCGCTTTATTTTTGCATTTTTCACGCTGCACATAACCGTCCCCCACTTGTGTGGGGAAAAATGCCAGACCTCTGACTGCTTTGGCTGTCGATGCCCCGCTTTATATTCTTGCTTTGCCTCTGCTGTTTTTTAAAGTCGAGATGCCACTAAATGTCGCTACTGCTACTCTGCGTTTAGGATACATACTAATAAAGGAAAGTTCAGTAATTCTCCCACTTAGGAGTCTGAGAATCCAGTATAGATTCTTTTTTTCATTTTAGAAACTATCTAATGTTGGTTGCTTTCTAAGAATGTAAATTGATTTAAGTCAATTTTTTAGAACTTGCTCCTATTCTGTTTACCAACTCTAGGGTAGTAAAATGACTGCATCAATGCAGCTGACATATGCTGGATAACTGTTCATGAATTATATATGCGCAGCCCATTCACATCATGCGGTAACGTTCACTGAGAATTAATATTTCTGTCTCTTACAAAGGAGCCTGCCCACCAGTGCTGCCAAATGCATTATAATAATAATAATTCTTGCCAGGATTTCCTGGTGCTTCAGTAATACGTTACGAGGAAGTGCCTTCACGAAAGCATAGAATTATTTGTTTTGTTATGTGATTTTTATTTGATCAATACTGCATACCTACTGCTCACTCCTCTATGAAGAACCACGTGTAAGTCAATCCAAGAGCATTGTTGCAAAACCTCTTTTCTTCAATAAATAAAATGTGTGTGGTTCATCTTGCTGTCAGTATGCTGCTTTAGTGGCTGCCGAGTTCCTCGAGGAGGGAATCTTAGACGGCGAAGGTGGTCGTTTATTTTTCAACCAAAAGAGGGGAAAGTCTATTACTTTTGATGGCAGAACTGGCTAATAAGTGTCCGTGTCGTAACAAACAGCCGGTACAGCGGGAAGTGTAGCGGCGGCAAAGCCCGTTAAAGTGGACATGTCCGTTTTCTGGATAGAATTGTAGGCTAGAAGTAGGCTAATTCGCTGTCTTTTTTCTTTTTCTTTAGAATAACTGCTACACTTTGATCACAGCTCTGTGAACTTATGTAAATATAAGCAGCCTACTCATTTCACACATTTATGTTATAAACGGCACAAATAGCATTTTATTTAATTTTGTAATCAGCCTAGATTTGAAGCCTAATGGCATCCTTGGTATTTATTCGGAGGACATGTGTATTTGGCAAATTCACACAACCACACTGGCGATCAAAATTAGAGAAGAGTTTATGAACACTTGATTTTTTTCATAAATAATGTCATTTTCATTGCTCAACATTTTAAGTAGTTACTGCTGTGGCTATACCATGCTACTAGAAAAGTGTTACACAAAATTACCATGAAAATTTAACAAAAAAATACAGTGATCAAAATCAGACAACAGCAATGACTGTAGCTCAAGAAAGATCACAACTAAATTTTCCTAAGGTTACAACAGTCATAAATTGATAGGAAGCGTACAGGCCGTTGCTTTGAATGACTTCAGCACATCTGCGGCCACAGGACGTCATTAGTCTCTCACACAGCTCTGGTGTGACTTTGGCCCACTCCTCTTGCAGTCTCCTCCAAAGTTCAGGGACTGTAGTGGGTTTCTTAGACTTAACTTTGTTGCCAAGGATTTTCCAGAGGTTTTCTTGTGGGTTTATATCAGGACTCTGAGCTGGCCATTTCAAATTTTCAGTGTTTCCAGTTTCAAGAAACTGCTGACCGGTTTTGCTGTGTGACAGGAGGCATTGTCCCACATGAAAATTGCTGGCTGGTTGGGTGATGAACGCAGAGAAGGAACCACATGTTGCCAAAGAAGGTTCTGATAAACATTTGCATTCATTCTGCCATGTAGCTGTATAAGGCCCAAATCCTGTTGCAGAGAACATTCTCCAAACCATGACACTTCCTCCTCCACCTTTCACTGACTTCTGAACACAGTTGTGCTTCAGTCTTTCCCCAGTTTGACGATGAACATAATGTTTCCCATCAGCCCCAACTAAATTAAACTTTCTTTCATCACTAAAGTGAACTTTGGACCAGTTCTCCACACAACATGCTCATCAGCAAAGTCTAGTCTAATCTTCTGATTCTTCCTGCTTATGAGAGGCTTGGTCACTGCAGAGTCGACCGTCAGTCCAAATGCTCTTAAATGTCGAAACACTGTATGAGGAGACAGATCCTAACCCCATTCAGCACTGAATTGGCGAGCAATTCCAGCTGCAGCGTTGAAACGATTCGCCATTGACATTCTCCGCACTGTCCTGTCCTCTCTTACATTTGTCTTTTGTGGACGACCAGCCTTTTTCGGGGACTTGAATGGGCTTGTGACATTGTAAAGGTGCAATATTCTAGAAATCACAGATTTCTGAATCACGACCAGCTTCTCTTGCTATGGCTGATGACCCTTCATCTGGACAACCTGCTGGTGCCGGAGGGTTTCGGTCACTTTAGAACGGCTCAACATTTTGCAAAGTCATTGATAACTGGAAAGTTAGGCTGCCGGTTAAATAGGATTTGTCAGATAATTAAGGAAATTAGCACCAGCTGCCAGATTAACACTAATATCTGAATGTGTTCTCTAATTTTGATCAGTGTTCTTCTTCAAATATCTCATTTAAGTTTCTTATACTGTACTTCTGAATTTATGTAACTCATGACACGTGGTTGAAATACTGCTCTTTTACTCCTGTTTGGATAACTTCCAAATAGGATTACGTAGTGACCTTGACATTTAGGAAATTGTAGGTTCTTCTCTAATTTTGATCTCCAGTGTACATAAAAACAAACTGGTGTAATTTTCCACTGTTTTAGGGAAACAAAATCTATATAGTAATTTAGCAGCTGTTTATAAAATGAGGAATAATTTTATTAGTTGTTGAAGGTAATGTGAGAGTTTATGCCACTAATGGTCAATGTAGTATCTGGGCATTGATGTTCAGTGTATGACTTATGAGATGGAGATTGTCAGCCAGTGAGTCAAACTCACTGTTTATAGTTAAATAAGATTTAGTTCAAATATAGCGATCATGTTCCTTGTTATTGTATCTTATCTGTTTTAAATTGCAACTTTAAATGTATATTTTTAAATGTTGGTCTTGTCCAGTTTTGGGATTTGGATTACTAAATGTAAACATTCCTGCTAGTGCCTTCGTGAATCATTGTCTATAATTACCATAATCAAATTTCTTCCATCTTAAGATGTTCTGTTAAAATGTGTCTGTAGAAATTGCACTTAAAATAGATCACAGAGTAGTACTGTAATGCTTAAAAACTTAATGCACTTGTATTTCAGAAGTCCTTTAACATCTTGATATAAAAAGAAAATACTTTCCTTTCAACTCCTCTAATTTTGGATTAGACCTATTTCAGGAATACTGAATTTAGAAATTGAAAAAATAGTTTGAAATGTGTGGCCTTACCAGTAGAGGGCACTGTTGCCTTTCATACAATTTTGGATAATGCATTGGTGTTTTTATGCACAGTGGTATCCCACCTATTAGCTGCGTTTCTGGTTTCCCTATATTATTTACCCATTTATATTGTATTGCTCTCTCTGCTGAATGTATGACATCCATTTATGTTCTTATTCTTTATCCTGGTTTGGGTGACAACAGAAAAAGTCTTAAATTGACATGCATTATTGCATCCATCCAACCACTTATTATAGACAGTCTTGGGGGGTACGGAGCTTGCCCAAGCCAGCATGGGACATCAAAGCAGGGGTACTCCCTGAACAGGGTGACAATCCATCACAAGGGACATGCAGACTAACACACATCTACACACTGCGGGGAATTTAGAGATGCCAACTGGTCATCAATGGCTCGTGGGAGGAATCCCACGTGTCACGGGAAGAATTCCACACACTGGTAATGTCGGTGAATAGCTGTCCCATCTATGTCGGTGGAAATATTTTGTTAAACTAGTCAATATACAAATATAGATTTAATAAATTTTGCCAGCTACTTCATTAATGTACTTTTAATGTACTTTTTGTCGTTTTTGCAACATCGAGTCTTTTGCTTTGAAATGTCATGCATCTTGCGTGACACGCTTTCGGACTCTCACGCGCACGCAAGAAATTTTACGGCAAATCTATATTATCCCATTATAAACCAAAAATTAGCTACGTCAAAAGCGTTGGGTAGTTTGCAAACCCTACAGGTTATTTACAAGTAACAAGGTAATAGAACTCTTACATACATGTAAATGCGTGTGCATGTGTGTGCAGACTTACCTCGAATTGAAAATCTTTCAGCCAGCTGACTAAAGTTGACAACATTGAATTTTTTATTTTTTTTTACAAACCCTTATGTTCGTGCGTTGTGTTCGCATCTAAAAATGAAATCGTCAATGCCCGCCGTACTGTGAACTATGATTGGAGAGTTTGCCAAAAGCACGATATACCAGCAGGAAAATATAAGATCGAAGGGATGCAGAAATGCAATCAGGAGGTACATTTCAAAGATATGCTCATACACATTTGAGCCGCAAAAACCTGAAACTGCTATCCCGAATTGCTACAACAAAACTCGCTCAGAAGTGCAAGCAGCGCATTTGGAAGAGTGACAGGGAGGAGACCCTAGATGTGCCGACGTTTATGTATTTTAATGACGCCTTTACCAAGTGTGCCTTTAGGCTGTTAAAATCATAACCTTGATGTAACTTTTTTGATACTAGTCTTCTGTAGCCGGATTTCACAACTATATATGGAAGATAGCTTTACTTAATATACTATATTACTTTCAGGACAAATATAATTTGTCCCGCATATTATATATGTGACGATATTGGGATTGCGGATAATTGTTGAATGCGTATTTTAATGAAATAAATTTATATTTAATAATAAATTAATAATAAACAGCTATAATATTGTAGTGCTGGAGGTACCTTTCAGGCATCGAGACATGTTAGTCCGGTGTAAATAATGTAAATAGTTTCCTAGCTGTATTTGTTATGTATTGTGGTGTTATTGTGCTATATGTAATGTCAGGTGTAGTATTAATGTTAATTGATGTAAATAGCGTGTGTGTGGGGCAGATATACCCAAATGTCCCCGCAATGTGATGAAAACCTACTATTTTCAATTTCATAAAAATGTGTGAATGCAATCAAAAAAACTAAAAATGGTTAAGGTTAGGGCTGGGTAGAGGTTAAGGTCGCCATGTTGGGATTAGAGTTTTCCCCATAGAAATGAATGGAGTGTCCCCACAAAGATATAATTACAAACCTGTGTGTGTGTGCGCGCGCGCCTGTGCCTGTATCCCCACCACGTGGCGTTGGAGTGGTCGGGATAGGCAGCACGGTGGACAGTGTGGGTCAGGGTAGTGATTGCTGCTGCTTGTTCGGTCCATTGCGATGTCTCTGTCTGACAAACGCTACAATATTGCTTATCGCGAGATTTAACAAAACAACCTATCGGTAACTTTGAAAACTGCATTTTGTTTAACCCTACTGCACATTCCATAGTGCAATTCAGAGAACATCAAGCTTTAGGTGGAAGTTATCGCTCAATGACCAAGCACATAGGAGGTTTGATTTGGTGGGTTTTGGGAGGGGGTATAGGGGGCACGCACAACTAAATTTAAATGCAAAGGTCTGTTTTTTTGGGGGGGTGAAGTGAGGAAATGTAAATATTTTCCTTTTTGGGAGGGAGGTTCATGCCCTACCCAATAACTCTTGTTCTTACAACCCTGATTGGACCATTAAAACAGCAGTGAATAGGTTTAGGATGTCTCATATAATTGCCTATTTATTGCAGGTTTGATCATAGAACCAAAATAAAATGTCCCCAAAGGTACTTTAACTGAATGTCGTATATTAGGGTTACCTTGTGTTCACATTTTAACACTGCCAGAAACCAAATGCATTTTGAAATAAAAACATCCCGAACTTTATTAGAAAAACGCTTGTAATTATTTTAAGTGTTTAATTTTCCTCTTTTAAAAAGAAAAAAAAAAAACAAGTTCAATATTTTTATGGTAAGAGCATTAATAAGAAAAAAGCACAGGCTATTTTTGCGTGAGATTGAAATATTGCGGTAAATATAATCCAGAGTGGCTAAACTGGAAACTTTTTGTCACATGTACAGTTTGCATTTATTTTAGACATTGAGCATGTTATCGCTAACAGGAAGTAAGACAAACTGTGCATGTGGTAAGCCAGGCAGCAGAAACCGTACTTTGAAAACAGGAAGTTTCTATCACACTGCACTGAAGATATTTCAGCTCCATTGTATGTTTGCCTGCCCCGAGAGTCTATGCATGTTGTGGAAATGGCCCAGGTGAAGGATCAGAGCTACAGCCAGTCTACAGGCGCTAACTCCAAACGGCTCAGCCGTTTCTTTCACAAGTATCGCAAGGGGGGCCAAGAACAAAGGTCGCAGGATGTGGACGGGCCTTGCTCTGAATTAACCGCCTTTTGGGACTTATGCAGTAAGTGCACCTTCAGAATTCATGTTATGGCTTGAGCTGGCTCTCGCCTGCTATGATGGTGAAATCCTGAGGCATCACTTCAGTTTCTTTCTGTAGCCTGTTTTACAGCATAAAGCGAAGCTGTATGTTTTCATGCCAGTGTCCACTGGAATCTGAAACTGGGTTTTTCAATGTAGATTCTATTTCTGCGACTTAATGGGTATATCACGTTCACTAATTAATGAAAATAAGGTTCATTTAAAATGAGTATAGCTAATGAGAAATTTTTTTGTAATATTTTGGTCTCTGGTATCTGGAGTTGTGATTAAACTTTTTATAGCACTGTGGTATATTAGTAGCTGACATGGTTGCTCCTCCATCCTTCTGTGATGTATGATCTCACTAAAAACCAGGAGGAATATTTATTGAATGTATTTTGTGTTGGGAGGCTTTGTGGTTGGAATGTTTCAGTCCTTCTGCGCTAGCAGTATTGATTTAGTGATGGGTTGTGTCAGACTGGGGTTTGTAACTTCACTAATTTATTGATACACTTTGAATGCATTGCATTTCGCTGTGCCATTAGTGCACCTCCATAGAAATGTATGCTAATATAGAATTTAAGTCAGTCTTACTAAGTGCACAGCACCCACACACTCTGCAGCACCATGCATGTAACCATTGCTGGGGCCGGTTGCACGTCTGTATCTGTCTACCATCGCATTTTAGCTGTGCGGTCGTATGTGGCTTCATCAGACGAGGCTTTTGCAACAGTTTGGTTGTTGTCCACTATTTTTGTACTCGGTATCATGATCAAACTCAGTATCTCTTCCTTTCCAGTCTAATGTGTCTTTCTCTTTGTAAACTGGTGTTGAGATTAAGGGTCAACCCTTTCTATTTTTTAACATACATGTTTAACTTATAATGAAGTGGTGCCTCGTATGGAGGATTGTACTCGGGGAGCAACGTGGTGCTCTTTGTCATACACGTTATGGAAGATCTCAGGGTGCAATGCGGTGCTCTTTGTCACACATGCTATGGAAGATTAGGGGATTGTTTGAAGGCTTGCTTCATAAAGTGACATAATTCCACTTAGAGTGGAAGTTTAAATAAAATGGAAAGCAAGAGAGTTCAACCCTTATCAGTAACATCAAGTTACCAACACAACCCTCAGCAACCTTCAGGGTCTTGTCACAGAAGGTCTCCCACATCACATTAGAGTCAGCAGTTGCACCCAAGTGTGCAAGTTCCTCACACAAACTGCGCACAAATTCATTATAAACAGCCTGATCTTGGAGTCTGGCCAGGTCCAGCCTCATTCTCCTAGAAGGTGGTGGCCTACTGGTCCTATGCCGAATCTTCAGAGTAGCAACAATAAGTCTGTGGTCAGAATTCACAAATTCTTCTGTAGATCCTGCAGTTCTGCAGAAGCCTCCAGCGTCTGTCTACAAGGATGTGACTGATCTCCTTTGTTGCACCACCAGTACTTTATTACCAATCCAGCGATGCGGTTCAGATTGCTGGAACCAGGAACAAGGAACCAGGAACCTCTTTCACCGCAGTTCACCTGTGCAACAAAATTCTCATAGCCAGCCCTGTCAGTGCCAGTGATCGCATTGATGATGTGGAGTGTCACCTTATGGACACCCTTCAACCACCAAGCGAATAAAATGTCTCCCTCCCTGAGATAGCACTCACTGCGGTCGGAACATACACTGTGAGAACAGACAACACACTCAGACTTCCTTAATCTGAGTCTCATAATATGCCCGTTGACAGGAGTGACATTGGACATCATCAGGAGGAGCCGATCTGCCACAGTAACAGCTACTCCCTGAGAACAGCAACCAGAGTGACCAGAGCAATAATAAGTGTACCCACCTACAGCGATCTGGTCACTCCACAGTAACCTGATGTTGCTGATAAGGGTTGAACACTCTTGCTTTTCATTTTATTTAAACTTCTACTCTAAGGTGGAAGAAAGACACAACATAGCACACAGTAGTCAAAATGAAGAGGGAAAGCCTCAATTGTGTTTAGAAGTAAAAAAAAAATGCAGATATTCAGAAGACTTTCACATTTAAGGGACTCGCCCAATAATGTGAGGCTATAGCCATATACGACTAAGAAATTTTCTACAATTCCAGTATCTAAAGATAATCGCTACTAAAAGAAAGCTAGGCCAATCCTGACGCTTAGTAGCATCATCTTACATAACACATATGGTACATAATAGCGGCATAATATTAGTATAATTAATTTTTCTGTGAACGTGTTGTGTGTATTGAGTATGACTGAGCAGTACTAGAATAAGCTCACATTGCAATTTTTGAATTTATTTGCGATGAATACTGCATCATTTTAATAACCTCCGGGATGACAACCTGAGTGCAACTGTGCACAGTCCAAAAACATGCAGCTTAAGTGAACTCGAGTGCCTATATTGACCGTATGTGTGAGTGAGTCACCGTGCACCCTGCGATGGGCTGGCACCTGGGTAGTTCCAGGTTTGGTTCCTGCCTCTCGTCAATTGCAATATGTAATTTAAATTCTTATATGTATATATTTTATTATACATAAGGGATTACTTGTGAAATGAATTAGCAAATTACTCAATTATTAATTTAACCGATAGTTTGAATACTGATTAATTTTAAATATCAGTAAACAACACTGGCCAAGATCGACACGTCAAACAAATGGTGATATCTTGATTATTAAGGAATATTGGCCAATACCGATATGTTAACCAATATGTTGAGCATCTCTAAGGCTAACATTACTTTTTACTTAGCTAACTAGTCAGTTATCTCAATGTCTTGAATAATGCTACCGTAGATTGCAAAAAGAATGACTTTTTCCACTACAAAACAGAGGCATTTCCCAAATGCATCATGGTGCTTCCTTTATGAATATTAATGAGCCTGCGCCCCTGCATGAATGTAGAAATTCATGTGCTAGCTCTGCTACTTTGTATGTTTACCTGAAACCCAGAAGTCAGAGTATCTTTAGTTTACCCCCCAAAATAGATTCTGATTTTACACATCGATAACTTCAGTTGGCACCTTAATAATCGATTCATCATTACACCCCTATATTTTGGTAATTTGATATACCTTATACAGAGTATTGCATCCACAGTTTTATTAACTGGGTTTAATGAAATGGAACCTTTAATTTTTAATCACCTTTAATCACCCCCTTTTTGTAAATGTCATGGGGATGGTCAGCAGGGCTCAGCTCATTGTAAATGTGCTGTCATGCTGTGTAGTAGCGTGTTTGCGTTTTTATGTCTGTGCTGTTTACATGTCTAGCTTCTGGGTTCCCGTTCTTCTCCTCTGGAGCCACTTCTCTGTTTTGTAATATCTGTCATGTAGTTCTGCTGCCTAAGTCTGGCTTCACTGATGCATGAGAACACACCCACTTTTAACTTCATTACATTTTAGACGCACAGCAGTATTTGAAAAGCGCGAAAACCAAATTTAACGCAAAATTCTAATTGCCGTTTGGTAGAAAGTGAGCCATGTTGTTCACTTTAAGCAGCACGGGGAGGCGTAGTATGTAGGTGCAGCGGAGCACTGGGAGCGTGAATTGGGCACAAGCGCACACCTTAGCATGCAGATAGAGGGTCACATTAGCAACTTCCATGCAGAGAGATAAGAGAGACTGAAGCCATATTACGAATATCAGAAAAGGGAGGGAGACTGTACTTCAGCAACAATGTACTGGTGTGACAAAATAAAACCAGTATCAATTACTTATTCTTATATACATTTTCAGTCATTGTGACTGTGTCACTGAGCAATTCTGCAGGGCATGTGTAGGGTTAGTGCTAATTAGGAAATGTTTTCTTCTGTGCTTTTATCGTGTGATCTGCTTGTGTCTGGTGTCTTGTAAAATCAATCTTTCTCCTCTTTCTTCTCTTCTCTCTCCTCCTCCTCCTCCTCCTCCTACCATCCGTATGGGTGAATGTTCCTGAAAACCATTGGTGAACTGTAGAGACTTTTGGTATGCTCTCCCGTTCAGTACTTGTCCACAGTGACCGAAATACCCCTCATTTTGCAAAAAGTGCTCTGCACTTAGAGTGCAGTTAAACTGTCATCTTTAGAGCATTTTATAAGTCTGCATTTTTTAGATTCCTGTCAGTCCAAATAAAATTCTCTCCTGCACAAAATATTTTGACTGATAATAGATTTTTTTGGTAAATCTGTGACTATGGGCAGTTTAACATTGCTTATGTTTTCTGTGTAGGTCCATGTCTTGCCTCACAGATGTACGATCTTTTCTGTTATAGTGTAGTCCTGTAATTCTGCAAAAAATGCCACTCTTTATAAAATTAGCTTAAGTGTTTTTGCTCTGACTACAGAAAATATATTTCTGTAAAACGTCTTTGCATCATGTGTAAATACTATCTGCATAAATGCATTTTATATATAGAAATACAATTATCTCAATTAAATATTTTACGTGTTTGCTTATATATTGTTTTTTACTTTCTTTCCAGTGAAAGAGTTCTTAGCGAAAGCCAAAGAAGATTTCTTAAGAAAATGGGAGTGTCCACCACAGGTGAGAAGTTTCGTATGCTGTCCACATTACTATTGTTATATTAAATTATATCAGGTATCTTTAATGCGGAGTTAACGCATTGACTAGGTACATTTCGGAATAAAATCGTTAACATCACCGCTCCTATTAATCGTCGTATTGCCAAAACTGAATAAAACACATAGTATAGTTCTTTTGTAACTGTCCAAAACCATTTTTTTTTCCTCCACAGAGCACAACTATTCTAGATGACTTTGAGAGGATAAAAACCCTCGGCACTGGCTCCTTTGGGCGAGTAATGCTGGTTAGGCGTAGAGGAACAGATCAGTACTACGCCATGAAGATTCTGGACAAACAAAAGGTTGGGCACAGGTTATCTTTCTTGATTCGCTTTTATTTGTTGCTTTTGAAAATAATATCCATCAGTTAAGCTAACTTTTGGACTCTCTAAAAGGACTGAACAATCTGTTTTTCTTGCTTTTTTCTTACGTTGCTTTGTTGTACCACCTTGTCTCGTATTGGCTTCATTTCAAACATTATTTGGGTTTTGAATTAAAAACCTGAGTTAAAAATTTTAAATTGCCTAAACTTACCTGACAATGTGAGTATATTAAACCGTTCCCCATGATTTTTTTGGCATTACTGATTAAATGTTTGCACATAATGTGTCATGTTCTGCTTGTTAGTTATTTCCAAATGTATATATGATAATGTAATATAGATATGTTAAAGTTGAATTTGTAATCACTGACAAAAATACTAAAAGGAAACCATTTGCTTATCAGAAATGACTATTTGAATTAATTGTACTGTTATGCTGCTAGTGTGTCTAGTAACTGTGTAAGCTATAGCATAATTTAAGAAGCTCACTTCTCTAGTGTGAAGTGAAAACGAAACTGCCAGTTCCCTTCAAGTCTTTGTGTTTAAAAATACTACTGCTCTCAAAAATTTCAATTATTTTGGGTTGTATTGCATAACCGTCTTCGTGGACCAACGCCTGGAGTGTTTTAAAATTCATAAATTTGCAATTTATAATTAAAAGGCAATAAAATTGTTTCCATAATTATTTTTATTGACACTTCAAAATATATTTCGAAATGCGTGAAAATACAGTTGATTAAAACTCTACACCCCCCCCCCAAACACTATTGAAAATAAGCAGCTGGATGGACTCTGTACTTAGTTCTTCCAGCCAACTTTTACATATGTGATTATATAGAGTAGTGGAGTCTTTCTGTCTGTATAAGGAAGCTTTACTAGATAGGAGTGAATTCAGGACAGCTGAATCGCAGCCTGTGTTGCGGGGAAAAGTCTAAACTGACTGAGCTCCACCTGACAACTCAGACCTTCCTTTTCTTCATGGGTGTTTTGAAGGTGGTGAAGCTGAAGCAGGTAGAACACACACTGAATGAGAAGAGAATCCTGCAGGCGGTGTCCTTTCCATTTCTCGTCCGTCTGGAGTACGCCTTCAAGGTAAACCTGTACAATGACTTCCCAGCCCATGGTCAACGACCATTATTCTACCAGGCCACATGACGCTGGGGGTTTGGCCAACGGGTTGGTTAACTTCCATCCATCCATCCATCCATTTTCCAAACCGCTTATCCTACTGGGCCGCAGGGGGTCCGGAGCCTATCCCGGAAGCAATGGACACGAGGCAGGGAACAACCCTGGATGGGGGGCCAGCCCATCGCAGGGCACACTCACACACCATTCACTCATACATGCACTCCTATGGGCAATTTAGCAACTCCAGTTAGCCTCAGCATGTTTTTGGACTGTGGGGGGAAACCGGAGTACCCGGAGGAAACCCCACGACGACATGGGGAGAACATGCAAACTCCACACACATGTGACCCAGGCGGAGACTCGAACCCGGGTCCCAGAGGTGTGAGGCAACAGTGCTAACCACTGCACCACCATGCTGCCCCCTGGTTAACTTCCAAAAACATGAAAATAAATTTTCAAGCCACGCCTTTTTTTACATCCCGTAAAATTCACATATTGCAATCGCAGCTGGCAAAAATTGAAATGGCTGAAGTTAATGACCATCACCACAGCTTCTGGTTTGACTGGTCCATGAAAATTTTGCCCAGCGTAACCCGACGAATACCTACTGCAAAGGACAATTACTGAACATTATTCAAATATAGTTATTTATCCTAGAATCATCATATATAAATATTATTTCTCTGTATGTTATTATTTATCACGCCCTATCGCAAAGTTATTGGAAAAAAATAAATGTTGTCAAACTGATATGATGGAAATTGTTGTGAAAATTAGACTGTTTTGAAACTGATAAATCAAAGCTAAATATGCTTAGATTAATAAAATGTGGTTCTTAGTTTCAAATCCTTTGAAATTTCCTTTCTATTTGTAGGACAATTCCAACGTGTACATGGTAATGGAGTATGTGCCAGGCGGAGAAATGTTTTCCCATCTTAGACGAATTGGAAGGTTCAGGTGAGTGAGAAGGTTCCTTCATGGCTTCACTCTCTTGTTTTCTGAATTATGCAGTAATGTCTACATGTCATGACCAAACCTGTTTGCCATTTAGCGTTTTCAGCTGCAAATACTCTACACTTTGATCACATCTCAATTAGCTTACCAAAGGATAGTCCCAATTCTGCTAGCAGTGCAACTTCTGGTGTATGTGCATGTGGTTTTGGTAAAGATTACATTGTGGGGACCAAAGCTGTAATTTTGACATTGTGGGGACGACTTTTTAGGTCCTCACAAGGGGAAAGTCAATTTTGTAAAAATCTGAGACTGCAACAAAAAAAAAACAAAAAAGTCAAAAAATTTTATTTTGTTTGGTTACTTAAGGTTAGGGCTGAGTAGGGCTGAGTAGGGCTGAGTAGGGGTGAACGTTGCCATTGTCGGGATTGGGGTTTCATAGAAATGAATGGGCGGTCCTCACAAACATTTGAATATGAACGTGTGTGTGTGTTTCATTAGTTTTTTTTCATAATATGCAATAGCCTCTTTTTTTCTGACCCACAGTGAACCACATGCAAGATTTTATGCAGCTCAGATTGTTTTGACATTTGAGTACCTCCATTCATTAGACCTTATCTACAGAGATTTAAAGCCAGAAAATCTGCTTATCGATCAACATGGGTATATTCAGGTATTTAACTTTATTTTTAAGTTTTGAATGTAACTAAAACATGCACTTAGAAGCATTAGCGTTCACATTATGCATATTTAATAAGATGTTTGTAGTTTGATATGTGAAAGTATACTGTCCAATAACATGTTCCCTGATTCTCAGGTCACGGACTTTGGGTTTGCCAAAAGAGTAAAAGGCAGGACGTGGACACTGTGTGGCACACCCGAGTATCTTGCCCCTGAGATCATCCTCAGCAAGGTATGCAAGTTTATATCTCATCTCAAAATGTCTCCTTGAACACTTTTTGTTACTTCGTAGCCTGTCTGTATCTGTTCTGTTACTATCCATACTTCATACCTTTGTTTGATCTAAGCAGTTTTTCCTATAAAGGAAAATAGAATTCTAGCTTTTTCCAGGCTGAAAAAGTTCATATAATTGTCACATCTTGATAATTACAGTATGATATAAGCTCCGATATTTTGGTACATGATAAAATGCCCATGCTGTCTCTGTGATTCTTGGCCTGCAACTCCAGTTGTGAATTTGTCTCTGAACTTTTTCACGTCCCTAATAATCGTTAATGTCCATCCGATTAGGGCTACAACAAAGCAGTGGACTGGTGGGCACTGGGAGTTCTCATCTATGAAATGGCAGCTAGCTACCCTCCATTCTTTGCAGAACAGCCCATCCAGATATATGAAAAAATTGTAGCTGGAAAGGTAGGAAGAGATGTCTCGGCTGGTGAATTGTGAATTTCGCAGGGTCTAATCTAGTTGTGTGAACGTCAGTTTTGTCTCATCAGGTCACAGTGGCGTGAGAATGAGAGCGTACAGGTTACACATGGATTTCACTAGGCCCTTCGGCACAGGCCCAGTGCCTGGCTGAGCGCCATCTGCTGGCTGAGCTAGGACTAGTTGCACCATCTGAGCAATGCAGTGACAGACCTGCAGCAGTTTATGATTGCAGCACTGGATCTTTTCCCCTAAATATAGACCAAGTCACATCTCACACTCACTTTTATCTTTTATCTTTTACTACTACTTTTACTGACATACACCCATTGAATTTTCTCATTAATATCACTGTGACTACGTACTGTTGAACGCCAGTGGTGCTTTTATTCTTGCTTGTTGTATTTTGCTCTGATGCAGCTGTCCATCACCAGAATTAAGGACATCCAAATATGAGTTTTTTTCTTTTCTTAATTTTTTAGGTACGATTTCCTTCTCACTTTAGCTCAGATCTGAAAGACCTCTTGAGGAATTTGCTTCAGGTGGACTTGACCAAACGATTTGGCAATCTGAAAAATGGCGTCAATGACATTAAAAATCATAAGTGGTTTGCCACAACAGACTGGATCGCCATCTATGAAAGAAAGGTATGATTGTAGGATGTATTTTTCCATCATTTTCTCCATTACGTTCAACTAACGTAAAATTGTTACTTCTCTGACATTTTCAGTTAAATTCACATTAAACCTACAAAGTACATTTACAAAACATTTTAAATGCAGTTTAATTTTTAATTCAGATAGTCATTAAATCAGTGATTAAACATTCCATTTTATTTGAGTGTGATGCTAAAGGTTTTGACCAAAAATTTCGGACAATAATGTGTCATTAAACAAACTGAAAAAATAATCTTAAGTTTTATATATTTTGCTGAAGGTTGTATTTAAAACCATTCATTTGCTATAAATTTCAAGGAGAGTTTTTTAAAAATTATTTTATTGATCAAATAAAACATAAATAATTGCTCCTGCAGGTAGAGGCTCCTTTCATACCAAAGTGCAGAGGCCCAGGAGACACAAGCAACTTCGATGACTATGAAGAGGAGGACATCCGCGTGTCCGTCACAGAAAAATGTGCAAAGGACTTTTCCGAGTTTTAATGTCAGGCCTGGGATTCTATCAGGGCTCAGGCTTTTTTGCACTTCTAAGACAGGGTGGAACTGACATCTCATCACAGCACCTCCATTACACATGGCCAGTGGTCCATGAGTGCGGTTAGGATTCTCATACAGTGACACATCCAATCAGACACCCCCTAGTGCTCTGACACGAAGGCTGCACTTTTTTCCTCACTGTCTTAAATGTCATTCACCCCCCCCCCCCTTTTTTTTTTAAGAGAGTGGTGTTTTGCAGAAAAGGAAACGTGAAACTAATTAAAATACACACAATGAACCCTTTTTATACAGCACTTATCGCACTTGTTAATTTGAACTGAAGAATGGACATTTCTTCAGTTTAATTCAGCCCCCTGTTTTGTCCTTTTATATGTTTTTTTTTTTATATAAGTTTAATATAAATACAGCTCTAACTCAACATTATGTTGACTCTTTGGCATCTTTATAAGTTATACTTGTTTTTGGGTCATCTAATTTTGAAGAATTATGATTTTTAAGATTTTTAGATTTTGTGCATCGGAAAATTTCTGAGCCCTCTCCCGCTGAATTGTATATTTGTATTATTGTATATTGGGTATGTTCAGCTGTAAATAGAAAATCTCTTTGGAGACAATTGAAAGCGAAGGTGTTTATTCGTAGGTATTTGGTAGAGTGTAGTCGGACTGAGCATGTGTACATGTATGTTAACAAATTCACTCTGTTATGAGTCTCAAAGGATATTTCAATTGCCATATTTTCACGTTTGAGATTTGTTTCTGTCTTTTTTGAGGAAAAATTAGTGCGGCAGTTGGTAGATTTGTATATTAAACTCTCTACTTTAAGACATCGCACTTTAAGACATTGCACCCCAGATTACAGTCACTTCCACATACCGAAGCTACATACATGATCGGCATCTCTCATCACATGTATTGTCTCTGTTCATTTCAGCACTGAACTGTTGTTTGTATTTATATACATATTAGGGAACTGTCTAATAAATGTAATTTTAAAATATTTAAAATGGCATAGTTCTCCACATTTTGGAAGACTTCCTATTATCTCATTAAAAACTTTAGGATGTAGCCATCATATCCTTGTGTGTGTGTCTGTTGGTTGGGCGTAACTGATGACATTTTGTCCTGAGTAATAATACTATCCTTAGACAAAATGAATATGTATAAATTTGAAAATAGAACTCATTATTTATATTTGTTAGTTTTGTTAGTGCGAGCCCTGCTATAGATTTTTATTGGACTTGGTTTAATTGCAAGGCTGACACTGACGAGACATATTTCATGCACCCTTTTGACTTTGCAAGAGATGTATGTTTTGCCGTAGCAGATTCTGTGTAATGAAAGATCTACTTGTCAGAGAGTAGAGGCATACCGCTCACATAAAATTGACAGATCGGGTCAAAGGTCACGAAGATCAAAGGATTGGGGTCAAACGTCATGAAAATCAAAGGATTGGGGTCAAAAGGGGGCGGGGCCAGGCCAGGGCCCAGGCAAGGTCCAGGTGTGGGCCATGTGACGTCACAAATATTGTTCATGGTTGATAATTTTTCCAGATGTTGGGGTATATGAAATTAGTTACGGTTGGTTATTATTTATTCAATTTGATTTAATTCAATCGTGTGCTTATGGATATGAGTGTGATTGTGTCTGAAATGCTATAGCCTGTGTTATGAAGGTGACTGTCTACCACTGGGTCTGCCGTGTTGGAAGGTGAATGATTCCGGTCCGGAGGCTGGAAATGTTGCAGATACTACAGTCCTGTGTAGGTTGGGTTTCTGTAGGCTGGGTTTCTGCGGCTCCCCCTCTGTAGACTGGGTCTCTGAGGCAGGGTCTCTGCGAGCTGGCCCTCCGCGGCTGCCCCTCTGTAAGCTGACCCTCTGTATGCTGGGTCTCTGCGGCTGACTCTCTGTACACTGCCCCTCTGTAGGCTAGGTCTCTGTAGGCTGCCTCTCTGTAGGCTGGTTGTGTCTGCAAAAGACTCGGACATTCTGTGTTGGAGCGAGTGTTGTATGAGTATGAAAGAAACCCTGTGAAAGGGAGAGAGCGTAGAATGAGAGGAGGTGTGTCCGACGTTATCCTCCTATGAACGCCCCTCCTGCAGCGGTTCGGATGTGTGTCTGTGAAAAGTGGCAGGGAGGGGAGGGGGGAGCGTGGGTGGGGATAGTGTGTGACCCCCACCACCGCAGCGCTCCCAACGTTTGGGCACCTGTCTGTCGGCTAAGTGACAGAATAGAAAAGCCACACATCAAATTGACATTTTGTCGTACAGTATATAACAAGTTATTTTTTGTTTAAAGTTGGGGGGGTCCGGTAGTTTTACTCATATCCTGTTTAGTTTTCCCCATGCACCTGTTATTTTCTCCCGTCATAGATCATCCCTGGGGTCGCACTTACCGTCGGTGTCTGCGCATAACTACAAACGAAATAAACACCGTGACGATCAAAAAAATTAGGAATCCCTGGTCACCTAAAACTTGACACAACATTAAAGAATCCTAAGAAAAAAGTTTGTCTACCGCAAAAGGTGCATGTCGGGAGTGCCACGCCCTGCAGAGGGCCGTGGGTAATATAACAAGCTTCGAGCAGTAGGCCTAACAGTAAGAGGTAATACAGAGAATATAGATACAGACATGTCCGGCACGCCCGAAATGAAAGATTCTACAGCATGGTCAAAGATTCAGGAGGAGGAGGATGGTGTATGGCCTCCGGGGGCTCCCAGGAAGATTCGTACGGCACGTGGACGGGTACCTACGGTGCAAGCGTCGGGGTACCTAAGGGGTACCTGGGGGATAAAGTGATCTGGTTCTTTGACTACGATGAGGAGGAACTGCACATGTTTCAGGTCGGCGTAGACGGCACATACCCCCCGAAAGATGACCCGCTTATGGTGAGTTTCTCTGAAGATGAATGGGGAAACTTGAAGTCTATCGTCATCCCAATGATGAAAGCGACCACCAACCCTGACAATCGGGCGAACATCTACAATATAGCCATGCAGTTTAAAAATCCTGACGAAGGTAAAGATCGGAGGACCTTTATAAAGTGGGACGCAACCGGGGAGCTGCGGGACAGAATGCTGAATATATGTCAGCGGCCTAAATTCCACTGTTTTGGGCTGAGAATACCGTTTGAGATTTGGATGCTGGATTTCTTCCATGCGCTGTTCAAGGATAATCGGAGGGAGTAAGGAGATGCAAGCGTTGAAAAAACTTGTAATGTAATATCCATGTCTGGGGGGTGAGCAAAAGATCAGAATGCTAGCAATGGGGAAGAACGGACAAACGTTATCAAGTAGGACGTGACAGGTGAGCTGTGGGGACAGAATGGTGAATACATGTCAGTGCTCTAATTGCAGCTGTTCCGGAATAAGAATACCATATGTGATGTGGATCACCCTCACCCCTCCACACTAGACGTCACACACGACAGACAGCGTATAAAAAGTGGACGTTGTTACAACCCTCTCATAATCATCATCATCCATCCTCAACATCATGGCAGCATCTACAGATTCTACCAACGAAGTGATCGCAATCTCATCCTCCGACGACGAAAGCGGGGAGTATGAGGCCTTTCACCCTCCGACCCCTCCTCCATCACCGGCCTCTGACCCTGGAGAAGTCCCGATGCCTGTGATCTGCACGCTTCTCTCCACACCCGCTTTGTGCCTTGAGATGCTGAACTGCATAAAAGCGATGATAGTGGGACTTTTAGCCTCAGTCATCAGGAAGCATCAGCAGAAGAACTGCTACGGCTGTGAGGTGGATCATCCCAGTCAAAGGCAGCACCCTTGCCTGTTTCCACCTGAGAGGAATTACTTTTACATCCACTTTGACTCTGTGGTATGCGACCTCTGGACCGACCGGCTGATCCCTGCTTTGACCCACGTTCTGGCGACCCTAGGGATCCGAGCTTCAGTCGGCAGGTTGGAGGGGGCTGTAAATGATATATTTGAGAATGAAGAAGCAGAACCTTGAATTCCGTTGACTGGGATTCTGATGGCATTGGTGGTGTGTCATCTAAGACTTCTTCTGATAATACTGACTTCGTATTGATTAGAAAAGTGATTGTGTCACTGTCATCACAATTGTTTTCAAATTAATTTTCAGGAGGACCTGAACTCTGTATCATGCAGATAAAACTCGGAATTCCGATTTCATAAGTCAGAATTCTGCAATAAAAACTCGGAATTCTGAGATTAAAAATCGGCTTTTTTTCTCCTCCGAATGGTGGAAAAAGGAGTCATACGCAAATATATTTGCTTGGAACCTCATTTTATAGAACGAAGGGAGGCAAATGTAATAAACTGTGAAATGTATTGGGGTGTTTATAATTCATTGATTGATAAGAATAATTTTAACTGATTAACACTATCAGTAATACAGTATTAGTTGTTGGTTCTGAGTTCCTGGGCCATCTTGACCGAGAACTTTTATGTGTCGCTTTCCCACTGCACAACAGTAACTGTGACCTTTCTGCTAAAGAAGCATGAGGGACACCAAAAGGTTACCTCAAAATTCTGATTTATTCGACTGCTTTGTATCTCATTGCACAATCAACAGCAAACCCACCACCTTATTTGACAGACTTTATTGGCAGATAAGTTCTATTTGGTTATATAGTTAATTTTCAACTCTTTAAACATTGCAAAAAAACTTAAATTATATTGTTCAATTCTTCTCAAAACGCAGAATATGTTCACAAAAAAATGTAATATATGGTTAATATTCACCGCAGTGTGTAAGATGATGTGGCTAAGCAACAGGGCTTTCCTTTGTTTTAACAGCGATTACTTTTTTCATTGAGGAATTTTAGGAATTAAATTAAGCAGAATGATTTACAGTCAGAGTGATGACAAAGACTGGTTAGGGTACTAAGTGGCACATCTATGGCTAACCTCGCCTTATTGGGTGAGTCCGTCAAGCATGAATATCAGAGACATATTTTTATTGCCCACATTCTATTTGGAAATGCGGCTCATTCAAATCAATGTGTACACTTGCTCAAAATGACACGCGACCAGTTTAATGTAAAATTTTAATTGATGCTTTTTAATAATTGAGTAATAGTGACAGCACGGTTTTTAAGTTAGAGGTGAGCAATGAGGTTTGGAGCAGAGAGATGGGTGGTGAAGGTAGGGTAGGAAGAGAAGCTGCATGTGGAAGAAATGAGAATGTTGACATGGATGTGTGCAGTTATAGAAAAGACCATAATCATAGACGAAGGTTTCAGAGGTAGAACAAAAATATGTGATGTCTAAAGAAAGTGCATGAATGTACGTTGAAGTGTATTGAGCTGAAGTTGTTTAAGTAGATCATAATATTGGGGATGAACAAAATAAGGGAAACTTTAAATTACAACTTCAAACTTGGGCTGCAAAGATGATTCTTAATAGGCTGAATCCCAGTCAGCAGTATGTGTCAGCTATAGAAGAGCACTGGGGCACAGTCGTGTGGGAACAGAAAAGTGTCTCCCCAAACTGTTCCCACAAAGTTGGGAGCATAGAATTGTCCAAAATGTCCTGGCATGCTGAAGCATTAAGAGTTTCCATCACTGGAACAACGAGGCCAGGCCCAACCCCTGAAAAACAGCCCCATACCATTATCCCTTGTTTGCAAAGCTTGGGACATTTGGCACAAGGTAGTCAGGCAGGTAATGTTCTCCTGGCATCTGCCAAACCCAGAATCCATTAGACTTCCAGACTGATTCCTCATTCATACAAAATCCAATATGTAATTCAATATGTAAGTCAATAATTTCCAACATGCATAGCATTTAGCTGTATTTTACAGATCACAAGATAATGAATCTTACTGTATGTTGTGCAAAATTATGATGTTTTTTTTTCCATTTGAATCTTTTGCTTCACAACAAAATGTGCTTCAAGATCATTTCAGTTTTGCAAAATAATGCGTACATTATTACTATATATATCCATTGGATGGATATTTTACTGATGTTCCAGAAAAGTCTTTGTAAATACATCAAAGTCTGGGTGAATGAATGTTCCTTGTATTTAATGTTTCACTATGAAGTATCAGACAGGCAGTTATGGATGGATGGGTTTCTGCACGGCTCTGTGGGTTAAGGCACTGCGCTTGTTTTCAGAAGGTTGCTGGTTCGGGTCCCCGGCTTGGCAGAGTGACAATCAGGGTCTGATTGCTTTAGGGACGTCCTTAATTATCTGTCATGTATAAAAACATCTACTAAGTAAATGTAAACTACAGTATTAACTATTAGCTAATTAATGCAAGGACAATGATTCAGAGTCACAAAAAAATTAACTGTGTTCTGCAGGGCTAAAACTAATGGTAAAAAAAGACCTAAAATGGAGAATGTATGTAATACCATGAATGAGGGTAGAATGTTATCCAGTACACTCAAGAAAAAAAACACAAAGAATTAGTTGATAATTTTATAATTTATAATTTACCACAGCACACACCCTAACCAGGAATTCTGTTGAGATATTGATAGTACACAGCTCAAAGGTACAACATCACACCTCTGGCATCATCTACTTCAGATGTCTGTCTTATTTTAACCATGATTTAACAGTTAATTGGTAATACACCTATGATCTCATGTGGCACTGGACTTCTTGTATATGATCTGTAGTGGAGGTCGGTGGTTTTGTGTCCATGTTTGTATTTTCAGTTGCAGTTTTGAGTCTGTCTAAAAATGCAGCTACATCTGTACATAAGTGCTTATTTGCCATTATTCCCCAAATGAACCACAACACCTTCCTGTTAAAGTAAAGTGCACTGGACAGTAAAACAGCAACATAAAGCATCAGCAACTCCGTTTTCCCCGCCTTGTCTTGTGAAACGTCTCCTTTCGTTTCCTTGGTTAAGTTTTTGTCCTGCTCCCAGCTGGGTCCTGGTCTGGCTGAGCGGCGCCCATCAACCGCTCCACCCTCTTCTGCTCTTTCTGCTGTGCCACACGCTGTTTCCAGTTATTCAGGTAGACCCACATCATGCTGCCGTTCCTGCGCCTGTCTCTGTTCATCAATTCAGCACAGTACCAACCTTTCAACAGGCCATGGCGTCCTTGAAGGACAAAGATTGGGAGATAGAGGCCATGACTCTGTTCAATGAGCTTGAGCAGGACCTGATGGAGCGGCAGGATGCCTTCTGTAGTCAGATTTTCCCGCATGATCAACGGATGCAGATGGAGAAGAACCTTCTTGACAAGATGGCCAAGAAACCTTTAGCCCAGACGCTGAACATGGAAAGTGACCTCAAGAATATTTTCCTGAAAGATTGGTACTGTGCTGAATTCATGAACAGAGACAGGCGCAGGAACGGCAGCATATACCCCAACATCTGGAAAAATTATCAACCATGAACAATATTTGTGATGTCACATAGCCCACAACTGGACCTTGCCTGGGCCCTGGCCTGGCCCCGCCCCCTTTTGACCCCAATCTTTGATCTTCGTGACCTTTGACCCAACCTGTCAATTTGATGTGAGCGATATGCCTCTACTCTCTCTTGTCATTAAAAAATAAGAAAGTTCTTTGTTAAAATGTGTTGACTTTTTCTTTTTAAATTATTACTAATTTAACCTAAGGGACATGGTGGTTTCCAGCTGTATGCAGTTAATTCTGTGATAATGTTATCTATAAACATTAATGATCTATTTTAATAACTGCAGAATTCTTGTGGTAGAATTATAGGTACTCTCAGTCTGAAGTAATTCACATATGTAATGTTTTTACGTAACATATTCACATGACGTTAAGAATGACGATTTTTAAAAGCACGTTACATAAAACCAAACCAAAAATGATTTTGGTGTAAAAAAATGGTTTTGGTTATATAAAGATTATTACATTTTATGTGTGATAATCAAGGAATATTTATGGATCATGTAAAACTGCCCTCTAGTGGCCCATCAACCCAACACCCAGAAAAAAAAATATATGTGTACTGTACAATGTAGAGAATATGCTAGTATATCTTATGAAAAGTGATCTTTAAAAAGTCAAGTAAATTTGAAACCCATAATGAAATATATGCATTATATGCGTATGTTTTTTCCAGCGGTTTTGTGGGGGGAAGCGTTATTGAGATGCTTATAGAAGTCGTCAAAAATATGTAAATTCGGGGATATAGCACTTACTCTAGTAGACAAAGAGGAATAGAATCAATCTTATCAACTAGATCAGTTAACTTCACTTCTACAGGTAAAACTATGCTGCAATGTAGAGACAGCATATGTTGTAAAATATTAATCAAGGAAAATTTGGAGCATGAGTTTCTCTGAACTAGTGATTCGTGCGATCCTTCTGAAGGTCTTTGAAAACTCAGTACAATAGAGCATTATTTATATTAAGACCAGACTTTGAAGTGGGTAGACACTTGGGAAATGAAAATCAGCATAAATAAATGCAAAAGGATCTAACAGAAAGTAAGAATTCCAGTTAGGTTCCTGTTGACAGTCACGGAAGACAATACTGGATTAATTTGGAAGAACCTTTTTAAGTCTAAGAAAGGTATGTTGGAACAACAGCATATTTTGGAAGCTTAATTATTTTCAAGGAAAGTTAATGTTTGTAAAGCAAGCATATTTGTTATGCGACATTAATGACAAAACAAACACTCCACACATTCCACGTGAAGAAGCCATAATTATTGTAACCCCGCTCTCCCCACCCCGTTTGTATTATTTCAGCATTTGTTATTCCACTGCGTTCAGTTTTCATATCCTCTTTTTGGATATAGAAAACCAAAGTTATTTATGGTTTAAATATTGCATAAGAGTGTTATAATCTTGTGCCAATAGTAGTGATCCAAACATACCCAATTTGGTAGCGATATCGCTATTATTAAGTTTTATGACTGAAATAAC
Organism: Brienomyrus brachyistius; assembly: GCF_023856365.1. Taxonomy (NCBI): domain Eukaryota; kingdom Metazoa; phylum Chordata; class Actinopteri; order Osteoglossiformes; family Mormyridae; genus Brienomyrus; species Brienomyrus brachyistius. The sequence continues at coordinate 9,266,313 of NC_064547.1, read as the reverse complement.
GAATCCAAATGAACATTTTTGGAACTTTTTAATGTATATTGGGCTGAGTGTTTTAGACGCGTTGTGTTAAATTTTCAACGATCCGCATTTTCTCGATTGTGATTTAGATACGCAGGCAGGACTACAATCCCCAGATGACTTTGCGTGCAGATTTGAAAGCGATTGGATACAACGGCTGATTTTATTGCGAACTCTGCACGTGAGTGTAGTTCTCAGAGGAAGCTATTAGCAGAATTTACACTAGCTAACAAGATAAACGTAAGTACTAGTATTTTGGTGTACATAGGGACATGTATAAGTAGGTAATTAGACGTTAAAATGTGAGTTCGCTTTTGCTTTATCCTTAAAAATATAGCAAAAACAGAACAAAAATACCAATGAAAAGGCTGACAAACTAAATGTCAATCAAGGTATTGCTGTAGTTTGTTAGCTAGCTTCCTATTGAAACGGTAGCTGGCGAACTGGCGTAAATATCTTTAGTTCACATTTATAAACAAGACTAGCTATGCTTCAGGATTATTCGGCAGAACAGATGAGAAACATCATTTTAAGTGGCTTTATTAATGTTTGCTTATGTAGAAACATATAAATATAACAAATTCCCAAATATTTTTGATATTTATGTGCAAAATAAAAACTATGCATAATTTTTTGAGTCCGTATTAAATTGTGCAACATTATCTGTCAAATCGGATATTTTGTCAGTTGCCTAGCTATTTTCTTAACTTTAAGTATCGTTTTGGCTAACTATTGTGGCTAATCATGTTGTTTTATTGCATTTTATCGCTTGGCATTACAGTATCATAATTTGACTAACAAAAAGTTAAAATTCTTAGTGATGTATTTGGTGTTATTAATATCATCACGGTTATTGTACGCGTGAAGCCATATGCAGCTTATCGAGAATTTGCAGCGCACACAGGTAAGTTATGTTTCCTGTGTACTCAGATGGACACTCTTTGAAACTGAACCCATTTTGTATGTTGGCGGCTGTGGACACCGTGTAGCGCCTTTGAATTGCTGCCGTGATCGAGCTTTTAAAGTCAGCAGAAATCCATTTTGTACTTTATTATAAGCAATCTTAGAATGTGCATTTATCAATTCTTCATCTACAGATACCGTTCCTCCACTTCTTCTGGATTAATTTACAGAGGGAAGCACCCAAACCGACTACTTCTTCCTGGCCACCCTTTACACGGTGTTTCTCACCGTTTCTCTTTCACATTAGTGTTACTTTGCTGTCTCACTGAGCTGGGAGTATTTCTATAGTATATTATATTGTGTTCAGTTTCATTATTATAGGCAAATTATTTGAACGTATTGAATTTAATGTTTGCAAAATATTCCATTTGTGTTTACATTTATGTTTAAGAGCTGAATGATAGGGTGTGAAATATCACTGTTGTATCCCGATGTTGCATATGATTGCATTGTTTTGTGTACAGCATGATAATTTAAACGATTCCCTTGGATAAAATAACGAATATGTGTCATTTTTTAATGTCGTGCATGGTGTGTGTTCCTTCCATCCATCTTCCAACCCTTTCTCCTGGTTATGGTCTTGAGGGGCCTGGAGCCTCTTGGCATTCAGTCTGGTCGGGACATTTTTGTTTGCGTAATTTTTCATTGGGTTGTATAGATAAGGTGCAGATAATGTTAAGCTAATGTTTCCACTGAATGGCCATGTTTTTGGGGAGTCCCCAGCCAGTGTCCTGTGTTTCCTGGGATGGATGGAAATCTTTACAATGCATTGTTTCCGTTTTTGAACACTTAACCTTTCATCTGCTTGTTAATATGATGTTGAGAGCAGTATGTGATACGGGTCATTGCAAGACAAATCATCACACTTTCGGACCTCATCATCACGGATTTTAACTAAACTTGGCATGTTGATTTGGTCACACGAGTAACTCATGAATCTGAGATTGAGAGTGTCTTGAATCAATATTGAGGGAGATTTAAGCGAACAAAGTTTTAACTTTTTGGAGGGGTGGCTATGACTTTGACTGGCTATATTTACCTTAATGTAAGCTGCACAGAAGTGGTCCTCATATTGTTTTAAAGCTATTGTCCAGCTTTATAGATTGAATAAATAATATGCCATCCCCATACGAATAATTACTATGTAATAACTGATTAAAATGTTAAAAATTCAATAACAAAAAAAATCTATATTTCAAAATTGATAATTTTCTTACTAAAGCTAGCTCATAATGTCATGAACATCTCCAGAAAATTTGATGTGTGATGATTTGACATGGAATGACCCATATACACATTCAGTACAGTTTATGGAAGTTATATACTTGCACTAAAGCAGCATTCATATATATTAATTGTCTTTAAGGATGGACCTGAACTTCTGTCCAAAAATGATTGGCGGTTGTGAGGTCAAAGCAGAACAAGAAGTGCAGATGAAGGACTGAATGCATATGAAAAATCATCTTCAGGTACAATTTGTAAGACATTTATTTATTTAATAATAAAAATAATGTGTTTTTTGAATAATGTGATTTTGTATTTAAATATAAAAGTTTGGGAGCTGACTCATTTTGATGGGTGGAAGATGTTTGTTGAGTTTTATGTCTTCCTGCACCATGCACTTTATAAATATGAACCACATTGAACAATATTTGGTTAAAAATGTGTTTATAACTAGAAGGGCTTATTCCTCTTGAGTTTGTTTCTGTTCTCACTAATTCCCTTTCTCAAGAAAATGTTACAGATTTGTTTAGCATTATTTCTAGTCTCAGCCTTTTATTGCTGTGAATAGTAAAAATGTATTTTTAACGCATTAATTGGAATGTCAGGTAGGATTTTTCCCTATTGGTGATTTATACATAACTCATAAAACAAAAAAACTGGGCTGTAATCTGAGTCATGTTTCATTTTTTCATATTTCTGCAACAAAATGTTATCACTGTAATGTTATTGGTACTAAATGAAGTATTAGTTTTTTGTGAAAACTTTGTAAATTCCTGTTCTAATTTAGAATCTGTGTTTTGCTCTAGTTCAAATTATAGAATATGCTAATTCTTTGTTTAGAATTGGCCCTATCTGCAGCAGCAGATGGATGCAGCACTTGAGAGGATATGAGAATGGGTACCAAAAGAATGCTTATTGAGTGCTACAGACAGGGGAGGAAGAGCAGGTGTATGAGGGCAGAATGTGGCTCAGCAGGGTAGGACTGTGTGCCTGCAATAGGAAGGTCACTGGTTCAGATCCCAGGGTCGGCAGAGTGATTTCACCATTTGGCCCTTGAGCTCGGCTCTTAATTCCCCGGTTGCTCTTGGATCTGGCTGACCTAGTGTTCTCAACTGCACGTCTCTTTGGATAAAAGTGTCTGAGAAATAAATAAAGGTGTCTGGTTAGGCCAGAGAATAGCAGAGTCTACCAGCAGGGCCTACAGAGCTCAGCAACTCAGTGGTGTGAACCAGCGGGAGCAACCTGGATGAAGAGACCAGAGCCATAAAGGGCAACACATGGCCATGGACACTCACTGAGGTCACGTGGAAAAAGGGAGCCTTCCTATGCCATCTAGTGCCAAAGATTGTCTCCACTTGGGAAATAGCTACGTCAGGTGGTTGGAAGAACGACCACAAGCAATCACACAAACTAATTATGTGATATGCACAGCTTTGACCTTATTTTACTGTTAATAGGAACATATTGTTTTCCATTGCATTGTATTAGAAAGGCATGCAATGAAGTGGCAGTGTTGATCTAACAGTGCTCACTGGAATAGACATTAAGTGGAACGTTATTGTACATAGATATAACAAGAGTGTAATGACATGTAAACATGGTCAAAGAAAATTGGCATCAAAACTCAGCTTATCATATCTGTCTTTTTTCATAGCTGATATGGAAAAAAAGGATAATGGTTCTGTAGACACTGAAGGGTGAGTAGCCGGACTGCCATTTTTGTTATTAACATTACAAATAAAAGTGTTTGGGACAAATATCAATGGCGTGAAAATAATTGTTGTATGTAAAATGAGGGGTAAAAGTTGGAGGTATTTCCGTGTAATTGTGACATCCTTCAAGTGTCCTCTAACATTTGCTGTTTTTACATTGGCATCTCCTCGTTTGTCTTTGTCATTAAGCACAGACTCATTCCGATTGAATCTGTTCCTGCAGAACAACGGCGGTCATATTTTATGGCTCGTGTAATATACTGCTGAAAAAGAGGGTCGTTACATTGCGAAATGAGAGCGAAAGAACCCATAAAGTTGTGTGATAGAAAAGAAGAGATTGAGAGGTGTGTCTCTGCTCCCTTTTGTTGCCCACAGCCCCATGGAGAACGGCCAGCCCCCTGATCCTGCCCAGTGGGCCGTAGCGGATGTCGTTAATTATTTCCGAATGGCTGGTTTTGAAGAACAAGCAAGTGCGTTCCACGATCAGGTACAGTACAGCATATTTAGTTATCTATCTGCTTCTCTGCAGATTCCCAAATAACTATTAGAAAACCTGTCTTTTGCCTTTCCAGTTAAATATTTTAATTGAATTTATGCATGTGGCATTTACATTTTGAAAAGAATTACATTTTCAATAAAAATCTTAATATCATAAACAGGAACTTAGTGTATAATAATGACTAAATTCATGGTTTATGTGACTGTTTAAAAAAAAAAAAAAAAAAAGCCCAAATACCTAAAATTGTTTTCTTCTAGGAGATCGATGGGAGATCTCTGCTATTGATGACCCGAAATGACGTCCTAACGGGATTAACGATAAAGTTGGGTCCAGCTCTGAAGATCTATGAGTATCACGTGAAACCCCTCCAGAATCAGCACCTGAAACATAATGCACTATGACCAGGCCTCTACTGAAGATGTCAGTCGCACAGGAAAGATGCAAGATGATCATGTCTGTCCTGCAAAATTTCTTTTCAAAAGCACAGCTCACTCTTTTTTCCCATGACAAGAATAGACTGGCTTAATCTGGGGGCAGATATGGGTGCAAGATGCCAGTGCAAGGAAAGATTGTATTTGTCATTATTCTTTCTTGATCTACATTCCCACCTAGACTGAACAAATATATCATATTCCTGCATTTTTTTTTCGGTTGTTTTGGTCTCAGATCGTTTCCTTTCTATAACTCTTCAGACCACCAAAGGAGATCATTTTAATTAAACAAAATGGAAAATGTATAGTGAGTTCTGTAATAAGTTATGCATTTAATCACTGAACATTGATATTGGAGGCTTGAACCTATTTTTGTAAATAATGCATTTTCAGTTATGAAGATTATAATATTTAAATACGGTGCGTGTGAATATGCATATCCATAACAATTTTAAATCTATTGATTATGGATATTGATCTATATTAGTAATTGCAAAAATGTTTAAAACAAAAACTAGCATTTCATAAATATAAAGCACTTAACTTTGACTTACAGGCCTGTTGTTCTTACTGGTCATTGACAATGAAACATTATTCATGGTTTACCCTCCCCTCCCCCTCCCCCTGTTAGTTGTTTTTAATTCTAATTTGAGGCCATCTAACTCCACAGTGGTCATGTCCTTTCCCTTCTCAAAATAGATGATATTTTGTACCAAGTATTGTTCTGCCACCAAAGTGTTTTATGTGAAGCAGAAGAATATTCTCTTAAGGAGCTGCTCTAGCTCCACAGTAAATGTTCATCGAAATACATTATGCAAGGACTGTTGATTCTAAGGGTATATCAATCTGCAAAATGTAAAGAATATTGCTAAATGTTTGGGAATCTGACTGAAGCCACTTGGGTCACAATATGGGTGCGTTTTGATAGTTCAGAATTTAGTCGGCTACACATTTGCTTTGTAGAATAATATTCTTTCAGCTAACTAATCAGTGCTGATTTGGTAATCATTGTGTATTGTTTTTTTGATGCGTGAAACTAATCTGTTAATTGCCGATAACATTAATTTATTCGATTTCATATTAAATTTCATAGGTGTTTACATTTTTCTTTACTATATGTGATTAATGGTTGATAGTTGTGACTTTTCTGGTGTGTTTTATTGCAAACATATCAGTTCATGCATAAAATTATCCCAGAGATGTTTGGGTGATTTCAGTGGGTATCAGACCTTTAAATGTTAGTTGGACCAGTCCAGTAACCAAAAGAAAAGATGACCACCTGCATTTAAACACATTTTTTTTTCTTTTTTGTTAAGCCCACACTCCAATATGTTGCAATAAAGTTTAATTAACAGAGCAATATCCACAATTATAATGACATATAATAGGTTATACATGAGCATAGCAAATGATTCCAACACATCCATTTAAAAGCATCATCTAAATGTGAATTAGATGTATTTGAAAGGACACAGAGCATTTAACTTATCCTTATAACTACATAATTATTTATTTGCGCTACTTATTTATTTATTTATGGCTCCACTTGTTTTGCACCTTGGCAGCGCCCTCTAGAGTTTAGCTCGTGCTTTTCTCCTCACGGTTCCAGTGATGTTGCCAGAGGGATTATCAAGTGGTAGAAGGACCTGACAGGAGACACACTGTCAATGGACAACTTTTTCTGAGGGGTCCCTTGGCATTCAAGGGACATTTGTATATATTGCATAATCATTTATACAGCATGATTTGTGGTGACCTTTGATAACTGCAAGGAATATGTTTACTGAAGTTTCTTTGTAGTAAGAATAACAAATATAGCCACAAACCTGGGTGAAATTATTAGTGAATGTGAATTTATTATTGCTTTCTCATTTAAAGTATATAGAGATTTATAACAAAATGAATCGATGAGAAAATCTTAATATATCCAAATAGTAGTGGTGAGCACATGAGGCTTCGTGAACCATTTGCTGTAGTTTCTGACCCCACTAGATGGTGCTCTTGGTTGACTTTGAGTCCTTTTATGAACAAAGAGCACCATCTACTGGGGTCAGAAAATACAGCAAACGATTCATGAAGTTTCATTTGCCCATCACTACTAAGTAGATCGTTAGAGTAAATATTTCTAGTGAACACAATTTTTTACATTTTTAAATCGATATATATAAATTATCTCGACTTAAATTCTCTAAGCGTAGTATTACAGGAATTAATGTTTGACTCTGAAACTATAAAATGTATTTCTACTAAATCCGAATAATAATGTAGGGAATTCAGGTTCCTTACATAGGGAACAATTCATAATCGTACCTTGTCAGAAATCATGACAATCAATCCAAAATGTGAAATACCCACCTCATCTTTGTTGGAAATTCCCAGTTTTGTCATGTCTATAGTGAAGTAATGCTGATTTGGCATGACTATCTCAATCTCCTCCACCTACAAAGGAAACAAGACAGTCTCATTAATCGTTAACATTTAACATGTGTTTTGGGTTCTAAAGCATGTACAGCAAAGGGCAGCGAGGGTAGCATGCAAATATCCCACAGAATAATGTCCAAAAATTGAACATTATGCAGTGCTGGTTTATGACTTTATCTAATGTAGCGAATATAAAACATTGTTCATTTAAAACCACAATAAATTATAAACTCCCTATCAAAAGGATTAATGCACAGCACTCCTTTTCTATATCATAAGGATAAATGTGACCTTCTGTCTGCCTTTGTGACAAATGATGATTGTAAAGGTCACGGGTCGACAGAAGAATACTGGGTAATGGAAGGTGTCACCCCATGATCGTTCGGCATCCGTTATCCTACTCATTCCTGCTTGTATGGACTCACCTGTGGCACTCGGCTAAGAACGAGAAGCTGTGTGTCATAAATAGTCTTCTGGACCGATGGAGAGTATTCACCGCGGTCATATGGGCCAGCAAACTTCTCGATAATAACATCTTTTACAGTTTTCCTGTGCAAGAGAAATTCATTTTTTTCACATCTTTGAACATCAAATAGGTTTTTATAAGTCGATTCAAATAAGACGTTCAATGCTAAACGCTGTAATATAGCTACGTTTTTTACCTCATGATCGAATAAATAAAATTTAACACAAGTTTTTTTGCAAATATGATTATCATCATGTACTATTTTTAAGTACTCTAAATCTTTTAGCAATAAAACTAGTAGCACTTTATGTCTTGGTCAAAATATAATGTATCCAGAAAGTATCTTAAGTTTTCACTGATTAGGGTTTAACTAAAACTACTGGCTCTACATTTATTTTGATCCGGTTCTGTTCTTCTGATTTCTTTGTGAAGAACCTAGAACCTTAAGTACATTTTTACATTGGCAGCCTGAAGCTCAGTCACTTACCATGCGGCATCAAAGGAGACATTAATGTGTGTGTTATATCGCCACCTTGCATACACACTGGTGCAGAAGACCCTGTCCTTAACTTCGGGTAGAGTGGTGAACCTGTCCTTCAGAAACCCCTCGAAGCCAGACTGCGTAGTTTTCAGCACAGTCATGTCCTTTATGCCACTGTGAATCACTGGGGTCTCTGGAGAGCAGAAATCACACAATTAGGGCAATAAAAAGCATTTCAAAGTCTTACAGTAAAGCATTGGAGAAGCATTATGTCCAATCTACAATTTAACCTACAAGTATCAATCAGTCAATTAATCAATCATTCAGTCTTAATTTATGTAGCACTGTTTTAACCACAAGGATTACAAAGTGCTTTTCGGACATTTTAAAAGAAGAAAAAAAGAAAAACACAAGAAACTAAAATGAGCACAAAATAAATAATAAAATGCATGCATGCAATAAATAAATAAATGAAGTAGAATCCCAAAAAGTAGATTCTAGTACAAACTAGGGCTTGAAATACGTATATTCACTGGTAGTGTAAACAAAATGCGGCTGATCCTTAGGGGTAGAGAAAAATGTACCTCCCCTGTTTTAGAGATTACATTTCATTAACTAGTAACTTTGAAATAACTGGTTAACAGGGCTGACTTTTTGAGGTAAACCTGGTGCTAAGTTGTTAGGGGGCAGGTTTTGGGAGTGGTGGTGGCAGGGGGCACTTTCAGTCATTCACGCTAATGGAGCAGGAACTCAGTCCCCCCCCCCTTACCCCCATATTGCTAAAATATAATTATCCTCTCTTCACTTTTGTCATATTATTAAATGTTTCCAATATTGTCAACAGTGACACCTAATGGCCAGATGAAATGGCCAACTGAAGTGCTGAGGACCAAGGGAGGTAACATCTGAACTACCTCAAAATCCTTTTTGGCTAAAACACATAAAATGATGTTCCAGTGCGACCGAGGGGGCTAATGGCGTCAACAGCATCCCCTTTCTCCTCTAATCCTGACAACAGCAGTACACCGGATAAGTATTTTAATATTTAATCTTTATCGGAAACTTGATGCTTGAATAAATTGGCTGTGTGGCAAAATACTTTGTAACCTATTTTATTGCTTTTTTGACCACAAGAAATTATGGAAAAGTAGGCAGCCTGTATAGTAACATGACCCAATGGGTTGATTATCCTCTTACCATCGCGGTTTATTAGCCACCAGCGGCCACTGGTTTAAGCCAATAAGTCGTTAAAATATAGCAGGTCATATTCGACTGAAATTATGTAGTAAAATATTCAGAATGTATTTATTTACAGCAGTAAAGTAGCCTATGAAAATGAAAAAAGAACCTGATTACATATAAAGCCTGTTCTCATTACAAATGAGGATTTATGATACGCACGTTTACTAAGCTGCACATAGAAGGCAGAGCTATTGAGTGCATGTGCAGCATTTTCATTTCTAAGTAAACATCGTTGAAAGGTCAAGGCTTCTGCTCACCTGTCAAGAATGACAAGATAATATTACTTCATTTTGCACTAAACCAGGCACATCATGAGCTGAAGCCTCGACTGAATATGAACGAGCCTTGAACGATTTGTTGAGCTCAGATGTTTTAACAGCCATGATCTCAATTTGAGAACCCTTGGACAGATTATATCTCTGAGCTAAGCCCTGGATGTCTTGTGATCCTAGCAATGCTCCTCTACTAAACTCAACTGAAATGCAAATAATGAGCTTTGTATAGTGCTTTCAATAGTTCATAGTTTTTCATTCTTGAGTGCAAAGGCAATGAATTGCAATACAAACTCACCATTAAGATATTGCTCAACCTCACAGAACCTCCAAGCCTCAGGACTTAGGATGAAAGCGTGGGCGTGCTCAATGCCATTCTGAGGAACAAAAAGTCAACCATTTACTTCATGAAGGTATTTTTATTATTCTTACTTTTAACATACCATGCCTATTTTATGATAGCTGTACCTTCTCCAATTTTCTCCACGGCATCTCTTCAATGTCCACTTTGGCCCGAGTGACGTGGTTGAAGGATGTCAAGAAGTGCCTGCAGATGTCCATGGCAAACTCTTCTATGGTCTTAACCTGGCAAGGCACATGTCTTAACTTTGACTGAAGATGAAACAGAGAATAAGCAGAATAAGTAAGAAGGACTTACTCCTTTGATCTTAGTAAGGGCATGAACGGTGTTCTTTATGGTGTCAGTAGGGATGATATCGCTGTTGTCTCCGAACATGTAGTCTTTGCGTGTCTTCAGGGTAAGCTGAACATTGGCCTTCAGCTCTTTGATTTGATGCTGTGTTCCTTCTCGCCTGACATACAGCACCTTGACGAGGTTCTTTCCATATCCCGTTCGCACAAATTCCACGTCCTACAAAAGATAACTCATGCAGTAAAGGAGATGATTGAATGATATGAATATTATAAGACTGTTTAACTTCATTTTAATTCATTTTAAAATCAAATCAACTAATCAAATTATTGACTGAGAATAGTAATTGAACTGATGTATTCCATGAAAGCAAAATCTCAGTAACAAACAAAACAAAATAATTATTATCATTTTAAAGGGTGCAATAAGTTGCCTGAAAAAAATAAAGCAATGCCCATTCTTGGTAGTTAAACTACGGAAAATATTTTTTCTTTACCTGATTGGCCATGTTCGGTTTACGCTCCAGTGTATATTTTGGAATGGGCTCCACACCTACAGATGGTACATGAATTTTGTTAAGAGGGCGGTGACTATAGTGTGTTCATGAGTACTGTGTAAATTAGTAACCCCAAGGGGCAGTTTGCTGAATCATCTTGTTTGCTGGCATTTTTTATAACTACCTTTAAACATTTGTTTTTTACATGGTCTGGCATTGCAGTGAATTGTGGAAAATAACTGCTTGAATACCAAACTCATTCGCAGTAAGCGTTAATTGAAATCTAAAACTACAGACCAAAACAGGAAAGTTCTGTGGGAAAAAAAATCAATTAAAAGCCCTAAAATAAACAACTTTATCCACCCGTCCATCTTGCAACTGTTTATCCTGGTCAGGGTCACCGATCTGAGCCAGGAAAGGCTGGGGAACACATTGGTCAGGATGGAAGTCCACTATAGGGAGAAATAACCACAGACGCAATTAGATTAGGTAAATGTCTTTTTTAATAAAAAGATAAAGTAAATTAGAATTTTTGAGTCATATCTAATCATTCCACAGACAGATGACCAAGCAGTGAAGACAATTTTTTCCCCGCAACTGGGCCATGGAAGTATTCAGACCATGTCAGGTTTTTGATATGCGCAAACCATCATGTTACTATCAAGAAGAGCTGAAAATGAAGAATTCCGTACAAAGACAGTCTTACACGAAATTCCCAGGAAATTGTAGGCACAGGGCAGCGTGCATCTTGGGTAGGGCGTCCGTCTATCATACAGCATACACACAGAAGGGAGATTCAGAAACACAAAACAATCTAAAGTACAGTTCCTGAGATGTGGGCAAAAATAGGTGAACAGGAAACCCGTAAGTGTGCAGGTGGAAGACTGCAGGAATCCTGCTAAATCATGATGCACATGAACCTAGCTGTCAATGAAACTGGTTGTTTACATACAACCCTTTCCCTTACAGCACAATAGGTATTAATTGGAATTTCCATTAAATGCATTCAACAAAAATTCCACTGCTTTTTCGGGTCATAGATTCATAAACTGCTTCAGAAACTTTAATGTTTTGTGGTGTTTCTATATTTAAAGAAAACAGCTTTTTGCAATAAAAAACCCCCCTACTTCCCCAATTTTGTTTCTGTACAGCATCTTAAAAAAGTAACATCTGCAAAGAGATATAATAGAGGAAGTCAATATGCCACGTGAACTTCCCTTTCTGTAAAGCAAACTCACTTTCAGGGCTCCATTACTTTTCTGTATAGCTTGCCATTAGTTATCATTTCTACAATGTGGCTCGTTCTAGTTTGTGCTTTCTTGAGTGCCACTGGAGGTGTCGCAGAGTTTTCCTGTAGGAATGAGGCCGGAGATCTCGTCGACTGGTAGGCAGATTGACCAACATGTTTATATGTGATATCTTGAATAGATACCAGGCCAACAGTTATTCAAACTATGCTAAAGATAATGTCATTTAAACCAGTTTATTTGGGACAATGTTTGGCCATTTGTACAGGTTAACAAAAGTAAGCAGTAAAAGAATAAGCAAGCAGCAAGATTTGCTTGTGTGGTTGGTAAATTTCACTTCTGTTTTAGGCTTCAGTTTTACTAGGCTTTGCTTCCACTGAACTTACTGTAGTTGTGTGTGATAATTTAAATTCTGATATTAAACAGAAATGTATCATTACAATTAGAATTTCGACAATAGTTTCAAGGTTAAATTTTAATGGATATATTCTCTACCCCTAAGTGAATGAATGTGATATTGCATAAGTTCTCCATTTTTTGGGAATTCCCAAATCTGACATTCCTCCAACCATTTTCTGTAAGAGCTTGCCCTAGTCAGAGGCGGTCCAGAGCCTATCCTGAAAGCTATGGGCACGGAGCAGGAAACAACCGATGATGGGGTGCCAACCCCTCACAGGGAACACTCACACACACACCATTCACTCACACATGCACACCTACGGTCAATTGGGTAATTCCAGTCAGCCTCAGCATTTTTTTAAACTGTGGGAGGAAACTGGAGTAGCCAGAGGACACCCCACGACGACATGGGGAGAACATGCAAACTCCACACACACCAAACCAGAGCGGAGACTCGAACCCGAGTCCCAGAAGTGTGAAGCAGCAGTGCTAACAACTGCGACTTCCCCCGCAATAAAAATTTTATATTTGATTTCAATATAAGGAAAACTGACATATAATAGCCCCTTTCAATATCTGTCTTTGAAAAATAGGTTCATCATTTACAAGATTCCAAAGCACAAGAATGGCACTGATGGAAGTGGGCTTGACTACATGTACCTGGATTCATCGGTGAAGCTCTGGCAGTACAGTGACTTTCTGGTCAATGACAGTCTGGGGGCTTTGGGGAACACCCTTAGACAGCTGTACCAGGGCCAGCAATATAAGGTGAGGTTCTTTATGAAGAACTCAGTACTTACTTCTTCTAATCCAACTTAAATTTTCTTTTTCATTTCAGACCAACAGATCTGCATACATGCTTTATAACGATGCCCCTCCATTTTTGAAATATGACAATCATTATGGACACACGAAAGGTACTGCTGCTTGTTCAGATTACTACCATGGATGTCAAGGTCTAATGTCATACTATTGCTCACCAGGCGGGATGTAAGCGGTGACCCGGGGAAACATGTGCCCCCCTCCCCTTATAAAAAAACAAAAACGAAATATAGAGAATAGCTGCCCGACCCATCAATCAGTCGATCCTAGCGTGCGTCCAAATTGATCGAGTGATGATTACCAGATAATGCACCCGATTGGCAAATATACCGAGCATCCCTGCCCCCCAGGTCTGGCTGTGCCCCTGTTGCTCACTCCTTCACCCCTTGATTACACAGTGTGGTTTGGTCCAGGTCTCAGGGGGAGGAGTAGGACAAAGGGCATATATATCTGATTAGATAGACTTTCAATGCTGGTTAAACACACTTGCACTCTGGCTGAAAAATAAACAAGCGTCATGTACGATGTAGTGAGACGTGCGTGCCATGTCCTCCTCTGCAGGAGCTCTCCTCTTCGACACGGTTCAGGGATTCTGGTTGACCCACAGTGTCCCTCACTTCCCTCCACCCCCAGAACATGGGTATAGTTGGCCTTCGTCTGCTAAAATGTATGGTCAGACAGCATTCTGTGTCACATACAAATATCATCAGGTCCCGCTAATAGGTAAGCAGAAGGTCAACGGTCGAATGGAGCTTCACATGTACCTGATGAAGACACTTCTGTTCTACCGTATGTTCTTTCTCAATTCTCTCCACTCTCTCCAGCCGAGCAGCTTCTCTACTATAATCCCCGTGTGTACAATTGCTCCCTGCCTGAGATATTTCAGCCAGATCTGTCCAATTTGGCTCTTCTTTGTAAAGGCTCCCAACTGCAAAGGACCCCTGGCAGGAAACTGCAGACACTAATGTCAGCCAAAGGAGAGACTTTCCTAAGTTTTGCAAAATCACACTTCTGGGTTGATGGTAAGACCATTGTTATTACTGGAAAGTGATGTTCAAATCTTCTCTCAGGAAACAATTACTCCAAAACTCATTTGCCCCCTAAAGTACTCGAATAGACCACAGACTCATTTTGGTAGTTCCAGTGTCAAGGCTGGACCTGTTGATCTCAGGATTGTTGCTAAACCACAGTTTCCATGAAAATACCTCTACTGTTTTTGCAAAGAGGAGTTCTAAAGTCTGTGAATCCATCAGTGTGTCTTTTATTTCCTCATTTGAAACTACTACTTACATGAATACATGTATTAGTAAAGTGATCAGAATATTCCATATCTGCTTACTACTGAATCCATATTTTTACATATAACACAACAAAAGGTAAATCATTTATATTACATAATTTAAAAACAGATCGTCTAGTTATTTTGCTTTGTTATTTGTCATGCATTGTGGTTGCATAAAGACTTAAATAACAAAGTTAGTTATATATCTATTAATTTGAATAAATTCTATAGCAAACATTTTCAAAGCAGCCAAGTTGTGTAACAGGACCATCACTGAAATACTGATGATTATCCTTTGAGAAATCATTTGTGTGAACATCATGTTCGTCTATTTCTCTTTCACCACAGATATATACACTGGTTGGGTGGCTCAGGCTTTGAAAACTGACCTCTTAACAGAAACCTGGCAGCGTAAGGAGCACCAGCTGCCATCAAACTGCTCTCTTCCTGAGCACACCCTAAATATAAAGAGAATCAAACTCCCTGGGCCTATAGTGTTCTCTTCCTTTTTCGACCACTCCAAGTGGTGTGTATCCAGAGCTTATGAGAAGCAGTGGACCTGCCTGGGGGATTTAAACAGGGAGGACACTCAGGCTTGGAAAAGCGGGGGATTAATATGCTCCCAGAACCCAGATATCTACCACGCATTCCGTCACACTGTGTCCTGGTACATCAATTGTTGATTGGAGGGTGGTTTTCTTATTACATTTTATATTTCCTGAAGACAGCATCAAAAAAAATTAAATAAAAATAACCCATGTATGTTTCAGTTAATTTATGTTTAGAACATGAGGAGCATCCAAGAGTATCTCTATGTGACAATATTCATGCAATGACATTTCAGCCACATCACTACTCACAGTGAATAGAATTTCTGTAGTCCTCAAACAGCTTAGGGAAAGAACCTGTTTTGGTCTGGTGTGTGTGTGTGTGTGTGTGTGTGTGTGGTGTGTATATGTGGATTATCAAATGTCCCCCACAGTCTAATAAAAACCTGTTATTTTTACATTGTGGAGACCAATTTTCATGTTCCCACAAAGATCTGTGAATCAAAAAAGCAAAAATACAAAAAAACTCGTATTTCCTTTGGTTACTAATGGTTAAGGTTGGGGCTGGGTAGGGGTTAAGGTCGTCATGTTGGGATTAGAGTTTTCCCCATAGAAATGAATGGAGAGTCCCCACAAAGATATAATTGCAAACTTTTGTGTGTGTGTGTGTGTGTGTGTGTGTGTGTTAATTGGTGTATTTATATATAACTACACAAAGTCAGTTTAAGGCTTCTAAGACTTAAATCGACTTTTTTCAAGCACTCATGTACCTAAAGGCCATATTTCCATGGGACATTGATTAGTCCATAAGTCACATGATGATGCGTCCGCCAGACAAACGCACAGCTGTCTAACCAACAGAGTGGCATGAGGGTTCAGTAGTAATTTAAATTAAATACTGGGGGGAACCACGTCCTTCCCACCCCTTTCAGTTTCTACACACCTGGCTCACCTTTTTACTATATAAAATATTGGATATTGTTCTTTTTTTTAACCCATCAAGCTACCATTCTGCCCACAGAACTAACTGTGTTTTTGGTTCAGGAGGCAGCTGCAGTCCATTTGTTGCTTATACCAGTTTTGTGCTTTGTGTCCATGGGTAAAAAGGTTTAATGCAGAAGGCTTTTGAGGCAACGGTATTATCACCCTCATGTACTGTAGGTGGCAGCATACACAGTTGAATTTTATACGACCACACATGACACCAAAGAGCAAGAGGTAACCGGTCTTATTTAATCTGGAAATTATAAAAAGGCTCATTATTTAGTGACTTCGTGAAAGCCAAAATTTATTAATCGTTTTGCAAATTTATTCCGATAAACAAAGTGGAAATCAGTACATACTTAAAAGGAAACAGACGGATCCCTTTCATACTGCAATTTCAGATAGTCTGATGGCTGCCAGCTCTCATGCATCTGACGTCACACTAACGCTAATCTATGTCATTCCATTATAATACCAAAATTAGCCACATCAAAAGTGCCGGAGTAGTTTTCAAGCCCTAAAGACTATTTACAAAGTGATAAAACTCTTACATGAAAGTAAATGTGTGTGCAGACTTGTCTCGAATTGAAAATCTCACGCCAGCCAGCAAACCAAAGTTCGTAACCATGTGGCAAATAATTAAATTAAATATCTTAATAGATAATTTGCATGTTTGTTTTGTCTATTTAGTGTTTTATAACGAACTGCAATGGGTAAGGATATGCTACAAATGGCATTTTCGTGAATGGTAGTTAGGTTATTGTAATATTTTAAAATATCTTTTTATGATTCCATACTCTGTCGTGGGTCATTAGTTTATCTCTATTAATTTACCATTAATCTAGCTTTTAATAATGCAGTACAAAACTTCCACGAGACTGCCAGTCCAACCTCCTGCCATTAAGGGGCGTCAAAGCCCAAGGTGTGCTGCCACAATCCTTCAGTCATCCCAGCATTAAAAGTAATGAACTGTCCATCCATCTATTTTCCAAACCACTTATATCCTTCTGGGGGTCTGGAGCCTATCGCAGAAGCTATGGGTATGAGGTGGGGCCAGCCCATCGCAGGGCACACTCAAACACGATGCACACCTATGGGCAATTTAGTAACTCCAATTAGCCTCAGCATGTCTTTGGACTGTGGGGGGAAACCGGAGTACCCAGAGGAAACCCCACGATGACATGGGGAGAACATGCAAACTCCACACATAAGTATATGTACATCCGAAGACATATAAAAACATAAGTCTTCGGATGGAGTGACAGTGGATGTAGTTCTGGCAGCCTGTAGTAACGAAATTATTCTGGGACATGTAGTAGTAATCATGAAAATAATGTATACACTTCTTTTTGTGAAGTTGCTTAGTGTTTGTTAATGTTCTTATGAAGTAAGCATTCATTTTTTTTTACAATTCTTTTTTGCCTTTACTCCAGACAGCCTGGTGATAAAATCTTATCTTTAAAGGGAACTATTTTATGATTCTCAAAATCAAAACTGCACTGGGTTTGTCCTGATCATGCTTAGACTTGTATTCTTCTACTGTACAGAATGTTTTTACCTGCCGCGTTATTTTGGTCAAACACCTAAAATACATTTGTTGTTTGAAATGTTAAACATAAAACCATTTCAACAACCACATGGTAGTGAACATTTTAAATGAGTGATTAAAACAATATGCGTATGTCTTTTCTATGAGTTTGCCCTGATGTTTGAGGTTCAGGAGACCACCGATCGCTTATTATCAAGGATGTGATTACGTGTGAGGATATGCGTGATACTGATCAGTATCTGCCTGTCCTCTGGCCTTTGTCACAAGACCACGAACATCATGATGCTAGATACACAGTCAGGGTGCTCTGTGTATCTTACAGGGCAATAAGACAGCATCCTATGTTTTTTCATGTTGATTTGTCTTTGGTGTTTTCGTTTCATTTCAGCACATTTCAAAAAGCGTTTGTTTACATACCTGGAGGTTCAATGTTGACATTTTTCATTCCCGGTGACGTGTGACCATGTCACCTCATGGACTATTGAAGCAAGTGCTACACTGTTCACTCAGAAAACAAACGTGTAAACAAAGGTAATATTTCTGTTGAGAAAAATTCACATATCACTCAAATGAAGTGTTTGTATATTATCAGCTGGAGGAGAGTAGATCTGAGAGAATGACTATTTATAACATGGAATTACCAATGGCTGATATCTGTCACACCAGCACCGTATGATTGTCACCTGAGGAAACACACATAGCTGACCCCTCTTTACAGATCTGACTGGGGTAACAGACATAATGAACTAGGAAGAGGGAGAGCGAACAAATGGAAAATTTCCCTTAGGCTCCTGTTTCTAGCACCAAACAGATGGGGCCAGAATTTTCTGTTCTTTTTTTTTAAAATCCATTGTTGTTTTCATTTGTATGAATGCTCAAAAGGCCAAGCCCCTGGCTTGTGTTTCAGTTCCGTGTCTGGTGTCCTGGACTATTGTTATCACCTTCTCACAAAAGGCAAAAGGCCATTGTTTGGTGTACATATTTATAATTGTTATTTATAGTTTTAGTACATCTCATATATGTATTCTAAAAAACCCTGTGGAAGGGTCAGGTGGCTAATGTCATTGAAAA
This sequence comes from Brienomyrus brachyistius, assembly GCF_023856365.1. Taxonomy (NCBI): domain Eukaryota; kingdom Metazoa; phylum Chordata; class Actinopteri; order Osteoglossiformes; family Mormyridae; genus Brienomyrus; species Brienomyrus brachyistius. The sequence continues at coordinate 9,247,534 of NC_064547.1, read as the reverse complement.
CCTAGTCAAAGAAGTTTGCTACATTAGCGTTTGGGAATGGAGCTAATTGTGCTAGCATGACTGAAGAGGCTCACAATGGTGTTGATAAGTGTCGCACATGTTTGTGATTCAGGGGGAAAAAAAGGTTTTAATTCATTTGCATGTTTTTCTCTTTATTAGTTTAGGTCAGGGGTGGACAATCTTATCCGCAAAGGGCTGATGTGTGTGAAGGTTTTTGGGATAACCTTTAGGTCAGCTGTTCAAACTCAGGTGTGAGTGTGACTCTTCAGCCAATCAGTCATCTAATCAGTAATTTGATTAGGGATTTGCAGCGAAAACCCGCACACACAGTGGCCCTTTCTGGATAAGATTGTCCTTGCCTTCCTGGCTCCATCATTCAGCCGAGTCCTGCTTGAACATAACTCCTTCGGCATCTGTCTTTACAGTATGCTCGTCTGCAGGCAATTCCCACCATATAAGACAGGCGGGAGGGAAAGCATAGTCCCTTTCTGTGTTCAGTCTTCTAGATCTCCCAGCCCCCTTATTATTCCTGTTACTATGGCATCTTGACCCTTGTTTCAGTCGAGCATAACCGATTCCCTGAGAAATGGTGCACTCTGTTGAGACAGAATACAGTGCAATGAAGAAAAAAAGCTTCACAAAGAACCATGCGTCAAATCTTAAAGTTTTACCCAACAGATATTCATTATAATCCATCCATCCATCCATTTTCTAAACCGCTTATCCTTCTGGGTCACGGGGGGTCCGGAGCCTATCCCGGAAGCAATGGGCACAAGGCAGGGAACAACCCAGGATGGGGGGCCAGCCCATCGCAGGGCACACTCACACACCATTCACTCACACATGCACATCTACGGGCAATTTAGTAACTCCAATTAGCCTCAGCATGTCTTTGGACTGTGGAGGGAAACTGGAGTACCCGGAGGAAACCCCATGACGACATGGGGAGAACATGCAAGCTCCACACACATGTGACCCAGGCGGAGACTCGAACCTGGGTCCCAGAGGTGTGAGGCAACAGTGCTACCCACTGCACCACCATGCCGCCCCCTATTTGTTTCTATAGATTTCAGTATTTTATTTACAAGTTCATAAATTTCATAGCAACAGTCAACATCTGTTCCCCTTAGAAATACAATTAGAATTTAAGTATTGATATACTAGATAAACAAGGCAGACTGTATTAAAGTAAATGGCACATCAGCTGCTCAAAAGGCTGATATTAGTATTAATGTCAGCCTTGAATTACAGATGTAATAATAATTACTATTCATTGATTGGTTACTTAATGTTAAGTTCCACAAGACTGTGTTTTATGAAAAGGAGTATTAGTGTGAAGCTGAAGGGAGAAGTATCTGTTTCTATCATCACCAAAGACAATAAAAGCTTCAGTCAATTTATTGTATAATTACACAGTAATTGTAACAGTGCTGTACCCCTTTAATATGTAATTTCTTGGAGGATTTGCAAATAGACAGAATGCAGTTTAATAGAATTAAAACCTACAGATCTTTATAATCATTAACCGTTCACTAGTACATCCTGTTATAGATCATCTTTTCTCTAGAGGACTGTCAGCATACTGTGCAAAACTTTACTAAGTAAGCAGTTCACGTGCAGGTGGACAATCCCATAAACACTTCCCCTAGTACAAGGGGCTTTCCTTTTGATTCTTGCAGGGTCCATGCAGTTCTGGATGGACTCCTTTTAGGTGAATCGTTTAGATCAGGGCTTTTCAAATCTGGACTTTTATTCCAAATCCAGGCCTTGTTTTCAGTTCTCCTGGATAGTTAGTTTAATAATCATTGACTCTGATTGGCCACAGAAGCTTCACACCTGGCTCACGGGTAAAGGAAGGCTGGAAAACCAGCAGGGCTCAGCTCTTGAGGAATGTGATTTGAATAGCCATGATTTAGACGATCTTGCTCAGAAGACAACATTTGAAGCACAATGATTGGTGACCTGAAAAGCAGATAGGATGAGCAAACATTTCACAAAGCTTCTAGATTAAGCTTCAGCCATTCAACCTGGGGGTTTCAAAAATATATTAACATACAATTCTCAATGCCAATACGTTTTAACAAATGTATGAGATAAGAAAACAAATGATTTAGCACTCAAATGGACATTCTAGAATCAAGCAACGCATATTAAAGTCACAAGCATCTTTTGACTAAATTTTATTCATCTTTCATAAAAATTGAAAAAAAACAAGACATTTTAAAACAAAAAATAACTTAAACGATTTTCGGCGTTGTGCTAGAAGGCGGCATCTTTGTCTATTCTGTGAGCACCGGAGCCTTCACTCTCTAACCATACAACACTAAAGTGAATGTCCATTTTTCTATATAACGTGAGAAGGATCCTAAACAAACTCCGATTCCTCAGTTGGCATTTCACTTATTGTACAGCAGACTGGAGTTTAATCTTCTTTAGCAGCTGATGCTGTGTAACAAAGTCACCATTCTATGTATTTAGCAAAATCAAACCTAAAAACATTGCAAGAAACCCTATATCAAGTGTGTCCTTGTACATACAAAACCTGTTAAGCAAATTGAAACACATTATAGGTCAGACAAGCAAAATTAATCAATGTTTGCAGACAATTTAGTGACCCAGAAGCATATACTGATTATCCACATGAAACAATGTGCCAGACATGTAGAGTTATGTTGAGCTACAACAGAAGTATGTCTGGTATTAAATAAAAAAAAACAAAAAGAAGAATCCACACTTTAAAATAGGGAGGAAAGCCATTTCAACATAGTATTAAAATGAAGTGATTTGAAGTGTGTGACGTTGCCTCACAGCCCATTGCATTGTGATTAAGCAGCAGCTGTGCTCCACGTATGTAACGGCTGCCTCAGACAAATGGCACCAGCCTAACACTGGTAGAAAAAGAATAAGGATGTTCCAGAATATCGACTAAACTCCAGCTGCCGGAAGAAATACAAAAAGGAGGTCCGTACTAGAAAGAGGCCCAAACCACCATCAGATGATCGAGAAGATATGACTTAAGAATGTCTGCTGTACGGCTTTAATCCTGGGAGATGAGTGACAGGATTTGACCTAAAGCTCAGTCTAGTCCATATTTTATTCACTGCCACGCCAACGGTGTTCGCATGTTGAAAATCCTGCATGTTCATCAAACAGGATCAGCAATCATTAAACCGTGGTGCTTTTGGTGTCAATTTTTGGCCGTGCAAACTCCACAAAGTCATCAATGAGGACGGGCCATGCTCCTAGAGAAGGCGAATGAAAAAAAGTCACGATAAGCTTGCTAAACGAAAGCCACACATAGAATGTACACTTTTTGTCGTAAAACTATTAGCATTTACAATCTCAGCACTATAAGCTACCCTGAGATCATCCCCTATACATGCTCGACGTGGACATGGCACCCTAAATTCTGCATTTCTAGACAATTAAAGATAAACATAATTCATATGTAGTCATTTAATCAACCCTAACTTTTTTGTCTCCTGTAAAATACGACGAAATAATTGTGATGTCAATGTAATGTGTTCCCACAAAAAAACATGGAGCTTTAATAGACAGTGATACGGTAGATGTCAAGTAACGTGACAAATTCTGTAATGTTTTGCGAAACTGAGCTTGTTCTAGTCATTATAGACTGTAGCTAAAATTACAAAAATTCCTACAACGGCAGAGCAAAACTCATGAATGCCCAGTGCTCCCAAATTAATTGCTTATTGATTTAATTTGGATTCCAGAAGAAGAAGTTTCACGCTTTGTCACCACTATCCCCAAAACATCCGAAAAGATTTCAATTGTGTGGCCAGAACAAATAATTCGAAAATTATTGTGCAGATTATTCAGAAAAATGATTCACAATTTAATTGGATAATAGCTCAATAAAAGTCAGTAATGACTTTGTTAGGTACCACTACATATTGCAATGAAGGACCCGCTTTGTTTCAGGAACCACGTCAAGAGTAGATGTTTCACGGTTTTTGGAGAAGCCTTTCTGCACACCACTATTACACCGAGTTTTTATAATTTTTTTTATACTTGTGGCTTTTCTGTTACCTTTAACAAGTCAGGCCATTTTCATTAAGGCATTTCCCACAACAGAACTGCCTCTGACTGGATGATTTTTAATCACACCATCTCTATAAACTCCAGACACTGTAGTGCGTGAAAAAATCACGACAGTGGCTGTTTCTGAGAATCTGGAAATATCCCATTTGGCAGCAACAATCACACCATGATTAAAATCACTTAGATGACACATCTTAGTCATTCCAGTGCTACGTGGTAAGTGAGCTTCATAACGCTATATGCTAGCTGTATTTTTATTTATTATATATATATATATATATTCAGTTTCAGCCACATAATATGAGGTTGAAGGAGCAGGTTATCTGCAATTGTGAGATGCACTGAATAAGTGGCCATTGTGTACTTTGTACAGCATTTTTCTGATCCATTCCAAACCCTAGCCACATACATTCTTGGCTGTTGTCTTTCAGTTCATTGAGAATTTTTTTAAACCCAATATGGAAATGCCAACATTAAAATAGAAGGCACCCACGTTCCTGTCCGTTTCCAGAGCTGTTTCCCATGCACTCCGAGTTACGGGAACTTAAAGACTAGTTAAGATCATTGGTAAAAGGCTCAATTAAACTGCTAGCTACTGCAGGTCGCAAAAAGCACCAGGGCTGAAATTAAGCAGCATTTCAGCTGCATCCGTGAAGGACAAAGTATAATGAATCTGAGAAATCTATCATGGTAGGCATGCAGAATCGGGGGGGGGGGGGGGGGGGGCGTAATGTAAAAACAGTACTACAGACCTTCTTCATCGTAATTGGACATGTCATCAGCAATCATGGTACTAAAATCTAACAGGAGGTTCCAGGTGTCTTTTGGTATAGATCTTTTGTGGTGTTCCTGAGGAGAAAGGAGGAGGTTCTGCTTAGGGATTTAGGATTTTAAGGCTTCGCGTAAGGCACCTTCTGGCTTGGTACCGCAAGTCTGTGACATTTCCTGGAGTCGATTAAGGCTGGAATGTGGATTCTGCAGTTATAGGTACCTGTCGAAATTTAGCGCAGGTAGTGGACCAATGTTATGACTCCAATTCTAAAGAAAAGGGATGGTCAAAACTCAAGCACACTACTATCTAAGGCATATAGGAAACGCGTCCCGAAATAATATCCATATCACTCATATATTACTATCAAAGTTTAGCTTAAAAGCCACATTGACATGGAACTAAAATAAACTATCATAAGGAGAACAAACAAACATACTTGCATCCAAAATAGCTAATGCATCATATTTTAAGTAATTTGAAGGACATAAATACTTACCAATAAAAATTGATTCCACAAATCAATAAACTTGAATCTTCCTGCAAGTACTAAATTCCAATATGCGATTGCCATTTCTAAATCTGAAAAATGCACAAACACACAGATTAATGTAGAATGCAGAACCAGTAATACTACATTAATTTACAAAAACATTAAACAATAATAATAACAATATCTACATACCCAAACCTTTCTGTCCTGGATTCTTTGCAAAGTTAAATGTAAATTGATAAAAATCCTTAAACTTTCCTTGGTCTTTTAACTCTTGTTCCATCTTTGGCAGCTGAGCTTTCAACTTTTCTATACTGTCACACCTTTCACACAACAGAACACTGGGTTAGTCTTTATTTTACTCAATTCAGTTGCGTCTTTTACAACGCGAAAGCAAAGTGATGCTTAAATCCACATACACTAAAGGTTAGAACATAAAATATCAAATCACTCATTACTAATAAGATTTTCATGAAACACCCAAGTTACCACCTTCTTTTAGCTCACTTTTGCACTTACCCTTGCTGGATCATTCCGTCCATGAACTCCTGCTTGGAAAACTCACACTGCGTTGCTGCCCTGAACTTCCATGCAATCAGAAGCACACTTATGCTTGCTGGGTCCAGTCCCAGGTCATCACAGAATTGCTGGATTCCATCTATGCCAATCTTGTTGTCGTCCTGAGGATCTGTGATGGGAAATGAAGTTTTATTAAAACTCCTTGCTTAGCATTGCCTATTATGTTGTTTACAGTGGAATTGAAGATGCAACATACATGGATCATGACCCGGAGTTAAGAGTTCCGTATTCGTTCAAAATATTTAACAGAGGTAGACGAAACTATCTAAACTGTGATCCACAAGGGGGTTTTCTGATGCAAAGAAATTCAGGCTGTGTTGTTGGAACTTAATTTAAATTATTATAACCGCATTTATGTTAAGGATGCTTTTAAACTATTGTGGTGAGCTACTATTAATCAAAAAACAAATGGATTCATTCTTGTATTAAAATATTTTGTTTAAAACACACACACACAACTACCAGTATAACAATGGCAAACACTCACCTCTGTATCTGTTGTACAGCTGTTCCACCTTTTTCTTATCGAATACTCCTTTCAGACTATCTCGGATGTACAGTTCTGGATTTTGGAAGAAATTATCCGTGGCAACGTCTAATTTCCAGTCATTCTGTGACAAGCAGGTTACAGCAGTCTTTTCACTGGACTGGGTGAAGAGCATGAATTGGCGAACTTTATCCTTCTGTGAGGATTTCAGCTTATTCTGGGGAAGACCAGAATACCAGGTTAACGCACAGGACTCTTGCTTACTAGCATACAATTTTAAATACTGACACACACAAATGTGTCTCTGAAAAGGCTGGGCAGGAAACTTCTTAAATACACTTCGTACATACCTTGCAGTCGCATGTTAAAAGAATGTTCTTTGAAATACCGATCCAAGCATAACCGAAATCTAGTCAAACTAAATATAACTATCTTCCAGGGCAGGCCAATCCTATAGGTGACATAGGCAGCTGCCTAAAGCGCCAACTTCTAAGGGGGGCGCCGACTTGCCAGCTAATTTCACATTGCCTCAGACGGGGATATCGGCCTTAGGTGCCACATCGGGTAGTACCTGTACTGATTATGTCAATCGTTTTAATAATTAGCTAACTTATTAATGCGTCCTGTGAGTAAATTATCTTTGATCAGGGTGTCCTTTTTTGATATCATGTAACAATCTCGGAAGACAGGATGCACTTATCTGCGTTAACAGTCATACCTAGTTGCATCACACATTTACCAGCCCAGATACAGATAATAAAATGTTACTTTGCTATTTCATTTGATCGCAAGAATCAATCGGCTATATCAATGAATCTACTGCTATATCATTGAAAGTCCAGTTAATCATGCAGGTCTAACTACCAAACATCTGACGGCAATGGGATAAGTCAGTTAATGGTTTCCCGAGTAGTCAACGAGAGAGGTAGACGGCTGAGACTGGTTAGCCAGACTGGTTAAGAGCTGTCCGTGATGGTCAATATATGGACTCATCCGTGTGTTATACTGGCGGCAGCCAGTGGCCGGTCAGAGCAGCCGGAGCTGCGATCGCGATCATGACACCGTCCGTAACGTCACGGCTCTGATCCGGCGAGCTGCCTGCGGATCCGCGGGCGGTGGCCAACCGCGCTTCTCGAAGCCCCATTTTTGCCTCCCTTCTCAACGCGAACGGCCGTCCGCCAGGGCGACCGGCTGCTTCTGTTTACCAGCTTTTCCTAACAATACCAGCCGAGAGCCGGCAACTCCGTGGCGGCCAAATCAGCCGACCTCGGGAGCTACTTGAAGCCGGGCCGGTTACCGGTGGCAGCTGCCGGGCCGGTGGGCTGGTGTCCATATGACAGGCTGCATATCGGCGCGTTAAATGAAAGCGGGGCGAACGCGAGCGACGGAAAGAACGCCGGGATTAGTACTCACCATGTTTGTAAAGTGACAGACTCCCTCCCTCTTCCTCTCTTTCGCCTCTTACTTCTTCCTGCTCATGCGCGATCCGGTGCGGCCCATTTAGCCCGATGCGGGAGGACGGGGAGAAGGTCGGGCAGCGCTTTCAACGTGGCCGCTGCCACCGGCACCGCACCGGGCACAGAAAGTGTCACTCCCTGCCCCCCTTCCCTTAGGCTGAAACGGGAACAGCCGGATCTATTAAATATCCGGCCTGTTCAAATGCCTCTGTAACCCGATTATTCAGGGGTGCCGCTCCTCCCCAGCTTTCAGATGCCCTTGAATCACCGCATTAATTGCATTGTCATCAAGTGTCATTTAACCATATGGAATATATTTGAGTGCCAATTGATTAATCAACCAAAAGCGTTATTCCATCCTTTTTACACCTTTAACTGCATCTCTTTTTAACACTAATCATACTATTTGAGTAATTTGTGTAAAGGCTGCTTTGATTCAGCACCACTTGGTACACCAAGGGCCTGTTTCACAAAACCCTTGCTTAGCCGGATAACTTGTCGGATTTAAGGTGGTCTGGGCTGAACGTGAGGGAACAAAGTTAAAATCCATTTAAAGTGGTGTACCTTAAATCTGACAAGATCCAGCTAAGCAAGATCCTGCTTTGTGAAACAGGCCCCAATTAAACCGTATTATGTAAACTTAAAACTGTGTTATTGGCCGCATGTTGTCAGACACAACAAACAAGCTACTGTATTTACTCTGGACCACACCTGTCTTCCCCTGTTTGAATCTGTACCAGTGTCAGATAATTAGCAACTTTCTGTGTTCTACACCCATTATATGCTGCCAAATGCTATACGATACTTCATTAGGATACAAAAATACATATATCACCCTATCCTGGCTATTATGGAACATTTTTGCATGATAGACCCTTAACAAAACATATTTTATTACGACCATCTGCCAGATTAATATTTTTTATTTTCAGTTTTTAAATATAAGTTTTCAGTGATGTGTGTCTGTGCCCTACAATGGAATGGAGCCCCATCCTTGATTATTCCCTGCCTTGCGCCCACAGCTTCTGGGATACACTCTGGACAAGTGGTTACAGAAAATGATGGATGGATGAATGAATACAAGTTCTCCCCAGTTGTCGTATGGGTTTCCTCCCACATTCCAGTGGCATGCAGTTAGGCTACTGGCATCTGTGCATTGATGTATGAGTGTGTGCATTACGGCCTTGCACTGAAACAGCATCCCACGTAGAGTGTGCTGCTTGGGACAGGCTCCAGGTGACTCTGAACAGCATGCAATGCATGCAAACACTGGCTATGGCAGGTAATACAGCAACATGCAGCTATGACCTGTATCTGTTCCCAGGACAGTAACTGAGAGATGTTCAGGAACCACATGCATCGGTGTGGCATGACAATGAGAAACAGCCACTGCGCACTGTGGCAGTGAAAAGTTCAAGGGGAGGTGTTCATGGGGAGGTGTTCAGGGCTGCCACTGTTACTGCCCCCCCCCCCCATAAAAAAAGACGTTAATTTATACAGAACCTCCTAAAGATGTTATTTCGAGGCAGCAAGTTTAAATACACTAACCAAACAGAATGTAAGATGGTAAATGTCAGCGAGTGATTATATTGTCATTGTACCTGAACAAATATTACAAATGGAGAGATATGGTCATTAATATGTATTGAATAAACATTAAATCATTTCACATTGTAAACCATCTACTGGAAGAAAGGCTGTAGTGGTTTTATTACACCATTTCATACAAATCACACAATTGTGAAAATGTTCAATTTTGAGAATGAAAATTACCGCAACTAACAACCCTTCACTGGTAAATCTAACAAGTGTATAAAGGCCTTAGTTATACACAGTACCCAAAAACCCTAGTTTTGCTCTTTCAATTCTTGCTATACACTTAATTTTTTCACATTTTCCAAAAAGTGAGACTAGACACCTCAATTATTAGGCACATTCTATGTATTTTAGGGTTCCAATTGTTATAACATAATCTATAAAGTTAAGTTTTGTCCTGGAAGGCCCCTGTCTTCATAAGCTAGACTGCATTTCACATTGGCGAAAGGTCTCTGTGTGTTCAGATATAATATGGCCTCCACTGAGAAGTTTCAGAAAGTAATGTCGGTGTTTTAAGATGAAACATGTAACATTAACAGTGATGACAGTAAGAGTAATGACTGGTGGCTACACTGTACATCTTTCTCCCTCCCAACAGTATTAAGAGAAGAGAAAAAAAAACAACTGTGGGTTTGGGAAAAGCACAAAACCATTATGGGGAGAACCAGTAACCATGGAAACCTGGACAACATGAAAGACGAGCGAGGGCACAGCAAAAGTTACAGGATGATTATTACAAGTGGATTTTGTGCGGTCAAAAATTAGTTGGTTTCCACTGGAAACTATGTACATTTTCCTTACATAAGACGACAACTGGCTGCAATTTGAAAATAAACGTGGGCCATGTGCATGTCTATGTCCATGGGTTTGCAAAACCATACATTTTACAGTCTAATCCCTATATCCCAAGCAAAGTGTCGGTTTCAAACACACAGTTGACCCATGTTGTCCATTTCACGCACAAAATGGGATTCACTGCACACTGGATTCTTCCTCCTCCAGCTCCACCAGAGGGGCATGCCTGTTGGCCTGGGATCCCTCTTTATAGAAAACCTTCTTGATGACACCTGCTTTTGGTGCTCGGATTGTGTGCTGTAAGCAAATCACAGAAAAAGAAAGAAAAGACTAAGTTGTGTCCACAAGCAGACCGGGCCTGTCAAAGCCATTCATAGCAGCATTTGAGCATTCATAGAACATTCATAGACGATTCATAGACCATTCATAGAACATTCACAGAGCAATGCTAGGGCTTCAAGGACGCATTTTTATGTGCAACATTTCTCTTGAATGCTGCTAACATTCACAATCAGTAACTGAAAGCTGAAACTGAGCCACATCTGTTTGTAGGGGTGTGAAGATACACTTTACTTATGATTTGGTTCATTAGATCGGTGATTTTCAACCACCGTGACACAGCACACCTGCGATGGGCTGGCCCCCCATCCTGGGTTGTTCCCTGCCTTGTGCCCATAGCTTGCGGGATAGGCTCCGGACCCCCCGCGACCCAGTAGGATAAGCGGTTTGGAAAATGGATGGATGGATGGTGATACAGCACACTAGTGTGCTGTGAGAGATCGTAAGGTGCACCGTGGGAAATTATCCGATTTCACTTAATTAGTCTAAAAAACTTTTTTGAAAATTAATTATTTGCAAATAATACGAGTATGCCATTGTCAAGTGTCTGTGCTGTAATAGTCATGTATTCTAAACAAAGCTATATTTCAACATTACTTCCATTTTCCACGACATATTTGTGTGAGCTGAGCTTTTCAAGCCTGACTCATATAAAAACTAAAAACAGAGAGAGACTGAGAGCTGCTGAGGAAGAGCTTCGTGTGTCTGTCTTCAATTCCTGCCAGGATATCAGCTTTGTGTTCATCCAAACAGGCTCAGGTTTCACACTAAGTGAGTATAAATATATTGAGAGACTATTTTGTCATTACTAGGCTACAGAGTGTCATTTTGTAACATTTTTGGTTGATGGTGTGCCGTGGGATTTTTTCAATATAAAAAATGTGCCGTGACTCAAAAGGTTGAAATACACTTAGATGATTCAGGGCTCGCGGTTCTATACATTCACAACATATTTTATTAAATATTTAATTTAATATTTTTTATGAAATATTATTAACAAAATAAGATGGAAAAATAATAAAAATCAGGATGTCATTAATGTATAAACAAGATATAAGACTGAAAAAAGATCTGTTCTTCATTCCTTTTTAGACATGTACATTTATAAAAAAAAAAAGTGGTTTTAAAACCATTTCTTTTTTTCTTGCAGTATTTTCCTTATTCTGCGAACTCTTCAGACAAAATCTCAAAGCAGAACTGAGATTGTACCTATTGCGCCTTTCTGCGTTAACATGAATAAATGATTTCGTGCTACGGTGCATTGTCACACCCCTACAATACATGCTGGCATATTTGTAAATCGTAGAATATAGTGCACAGTGCATTGCTACACACTTGTCTGTAAGGAGAACATGGCACATCTGACACTCACACTCAAGATTGCACACTGTTTACCTCATGCGAGCAGCGCCTTACCTCCATTTTCATAGCTATCATCACCACCAGAGCATCTCCCACCTGGACTCTATCGCCAGCCTTAACAAACACCTGTATGACGACAAACACACCGTACATTACCCACTGTATGAGGGGAATATGAAAAAGTACTCTATTTGCATCTATGTTCTACAGGAGTGCCATGTGCTATGAATGTCTATGTAGTTTTAAAAGGAAGACATTAATCCTGAGGCTGGTTTGCAATCTTAAGCTATTTCCACTGGTATGTGGTAAACAGCATGTCTGTCTCACACTGTTATACAGAGGAGAGTCTAAACGGATGTTTCCCAGTCTGGTCCTTCGGGACCCCCAGACAGTCCACATTTTTGCTCCCTCTCAGCACCCTGGAAGACAGTTTGCGTTTGTTGCTCCCTCCCAGAGAGCTGGGAGGGAACGAAAACCCGGACTGTCAGGGGGTCCTCATGGACTGGGTTGGGAAACACTGGTCTAAACAATAATAAGTAAATATTTATAAGGCATGATTCCACTGCATTTATCACTCTCCGAAGTAGCAAATTAGGCATCCATTTTTTGGCAGAAGCCAGTGCTACTCCACAAAACAGAAAAAGCAGCATGAAACAACCAGCCAGACTCATCAATGGCAGGCAGCTTGATAACTTCAGGTGGAAAGTGCTACCTTCTCCACGGTCCCAGTCATGGGTGCCACGGCTCCACCCTGTGCCCCCGAACTGCTGACACCCTCCAGAAACTTGGGCACAGGTACTGACACCTGTGTGCTGCCCTCCTGAGGAGGCAAGAGGGAGGGCAGGATTAGGGGAGGAGTACAGTGCCTGAGATGTAATTGCATTGACATTCATTTATTAAACAGGCGCTTTTGTCCAAGTACAAGTACGATAAATGTCACACTACAAATTGTCAAAGAGTCGACCAGGCATAAGTGTAGCTAGGCTTAGCTTTCAATGAATGCCCAGGTAGAAGTGTAAGCAGTACTGGGGCAGGAGGTCTACAACACCCTTCAAAGAAAGCAAGAACCTAGTAAGACAACTATTCAAATTAGCGAAGTGTGCCACTAAGAGAATTAGGGGAAGCAGGAGTGGGCCAGCCTTCTACAGGTGACACAGGAAATCGCCCAGGAAAGTGCAAAGAACTACACAAGTGGCCAAAACTGTGGAAACACTTCCAAGTTTTAGGGATTGCAGAACTTTATTATACTGTCCGATGTATATTTGTAACACTCTTTGACTGTTTATAAACTTTTACCTCCAATATTTGTGTACTGAGTTTTAAAGCGTAATGCCAAAAATGTTAGGTGTTTCGGCCACTAGTGTACATACGGTTGCATTCCGTGGCAATAGCTATTTAAAGACGTTATAATATTTCACTACATTTCTTATAAAACAAAATTGTGCTACTCAAATGTTTTCCAAATAAATGAATGGGCGATATGTGTTCTGCTGCTCTTGGGGGGAGCGTAGTATTCTTGGGATGGTCGTGTCTTCAGGCATTACTTGAATGGTGGGGGGGGGGTGCGGGAACTCACCATGGAAAACAGGTGCACTGTGTTTCCCAGGATGACGAGTTTGGGCCGGGACATAACGCCGTTGACACAGCAGTGAAGGTAGGAAGCCTCTCCTTCTGCCCTCACCTCCCCCAAAACGTGAAATGACTCCCCTTCAATCTACAAGAGAAGCCATAATTTAAAAGCAGTGTTATCCAACATGATCTTCAGGGACCCCCAGGCAGTTCACTGGGAGGGAGCAAAAACGTGTTGGCAAACACTGCATTAAAGTACAGATTGACTCAATTGGCCTTTTGCAGTCTAGTGTCCATTTCCTTATTAATCTTGTGGGTCACACACTGATCTAGATACTTGGTGCAGCCCAGCGAAGCGCTATCCAACCAGATAAAAGGCTCGTACCACAACCACACTGTTGTTGTTTAATTTGCCCACAGAAGACAGTGTAACTTCCTGAGGGCCTCTTTGCAATCATAAAAAAATACATTCTGCAATGCTGCATTGAATGATGATTTAAAATGAATCATTAATGAATAATCACAAAACATACCTCCATAGTGTACGTTCCATCTACATTATATGTAACAGCCAGTTCAACTTCTGCAAAAGTAAAGTTTAAATTTACTTTACAAGAAAAAAAAAACACTTTAAAATGATGACAACATGATTAGATCAACTTTGATCATCGGTGGTCAGTAGCTGAAAAGCTATAGAATTAAAAACAGCTGAACATTGTATGTATAACTCAAACGCTATTTGCAAGGAGACGGGGGGTGGGGTGGGATCTAACATTTATTTTAGAAACTTTATATCACTTCTGTGTCTTCCTGAAAACTATACCATAGCCTGTCTGAAGCAGCAGGGATCTACGCACAATATAATGGGGCGCTGTGTTGCTTTGTGGGACTTAGCGACTGCCTGATCAGAAACTGCCGTGATTCCCTGTGAACCTCAGAGTGGGTGGATATACTGTACATTGGTAATTGTGCATGGGGGGGGGGCATGTTTACTTACTGTTCTGGCCCAGCTGCAACGTCACGCTCCTGTTCTGAAGGTGGTTCATCCTCCTCCCATTGCTGGAGGCAAAAGGCGAGTACTGGTCTGTGAAAGAGACCAGCAAGGAATTTTCAGTCACGCTGCATCCATGTTAGTGGATTTCCAGGATCGACACCTCAGAACATTATGCCGAATATAAAACGCTAATGGTTTGGTCGCTAATGGTATGGGCGCTAACTTCTCTTTAGCATTAAACTCCTGTCTCTTAGTACCGCCATATGGGAAGCTGAGTCTCACCACTAGACTGAGCCCTGAACTGCTCAGTGTAGCTCCGCTCTCGCAGCAGCAGTGCCAGGGCCGCCTGGCACACTGCCTGCTTGGGAGGGGGCTGGGGAGCAGGGAACAGCTGCTGGTAGTGCTGGGGGATGAAGCTGGTGTGAACGTTGCCCGCCTCGAACTCCGGGTGGCCCGAAAGGTTGAGCAGGAAGTCGATGTTGGTGCTGAGTCCCACAATCTGGCAGAGCGAGCAGCGGGTTAAAGGATGACAGCGCATCACATCACAATCCGCCTTCCCGTTCTCCCTCACCGCAAAATTGGAAGCAGCATTTCCACGTGCTATCAAATCTAGAACAAACCATTAAGTTAATGCCAATTAATGTGAGACATTTAATGGGATCCCCAATCAAACCAAATGGCAAGAACAATTACAATACTGACACTCAAAAAAAGAAAACAAAAAAATGCAATATGTCATTCAAATTATAAATTTGAACAGGATGTGCCAGAAAAGGGCATTAGATGCAACAGGACTGAAGTTTTGGTTTTCAGCACTAAATGTCATCAGTAACACAGATATTTCAAATAGAACCCTCAGTGTTTTTAAGTATATACATCAATTGCTTAGTAAAAGGTAAGCCAAAGTCAATTGATGGTACAACCTGCCCCTTACAGACCCCCTGCAGATGGTACAGTCCGCCCCCCGCCTTACATTATACTGACGGAGGCAGTAGCGCAGCTTTTTCAGGGCAGCAGACCGGTCCTCCCCCCACACCACCAGCTTGGCTATCATGGGGTCGTAGTGCATGGATACTTCATCTCCTGGCCGGCAGATCGCGCAAAGGGATGGTTACTGTATTTGTGGGGCACTCGCTTTCCACGCCTGTATGGCAAGGATCAGTCTTCCCTACCTTCCCTGACGCCGGTCTCGATGCGCGTCTGCTGGTCCGCCTGCGGTGTGGAAAGGTGCAGCAGGGGGCCCGCCCCCGGCAGGAAGTCGTTCTCGGGGTCCTCCGCATAGATGCGGGCTTCGAATGAGTGGCCCCGCAGCCGAATCTCCTCCTGACTTAGGGGCAGCTTCTCGCCGGCAGCCACCTGACCAGCGGGGCAGGTCACGTGATCAGAGAGCACAGGAGGCACATGCACACGGCACTATTAGCTCCTAAATATAAAGCTATCCACAGATTTGTTAAAACTAAATATATAGCACAGGAGTGATCGCCCGCCAAGAAGTTCTAAGGACGACCACAAATCATCTCAGAGATAGTAAAGTAAACAAAAAAGCTAAATCCAATTCAGGGAAACTGACAGACACATACAAACATTCTAGTGCTTTGAAGAAAATTTGTTTTTGTAGGTGGTTGAGTATAGAATTAAATTACAAGTGGTACATGTGTCAGACAAGAGGATTTACATTTTATAAGGTATACTCAAACTCACTTAATCATCTTTAAAAATTATCCACAAACCAGCTGTGCAAAACTCTGATTACCGTAGGCTCTGAACCCTTTGGCAATTCCTTTAATAAAAATTTTCCTTAATGCAAATGCTGCCCAAATGCCTGCAGCTGCCTGACTTTTGAATCCTCTCTATGGCCTTCCAAGCTCTCCTGGATGAGACTCCCATATCCGTGAACCTCCCCTCAGCCCGGGGTCTCTCACCCTAAGCTGCCACTCCACCAGATCCGTGCCCGTGATCATCTCCGACACGGGATGCTCTACTTGCAGTCTGGTGTTCATCTCCATGAAGTAGAAGTTGTGCTGTGCATCCATAATGAACTCCACAGTCCCTGCAGAGAGACAGAGGGAGGAGGTCATTCTCACCCAAATGGCTCGAGGGAGCTTCATCCAGCTTCGGCTCTCACCTGCTCCCACGTAGCCGACAGCTTTGGCCGCCCTCACTGCCGCCTCGCCCAGCTTTCTCCTCACCTCGGAACTAATGCCAGGCTGAAAGATTGGGTACAGCTTCAGTCACGGACACTAACAACATGAGAACAACTACCTACACAAAGCAGAAGCAGTAGACCCTAACCAAAGAACCCAAGGTCCCCGGAGCATAGAGGCTTCCCATACCCCCGGCGCTTCCTCTATGATCTTCTGATGCCTCCGCTGCACGCTGCAGTCTCTCTCGAACAGGTACACCGCATTCCCATGCTGGTCCCCAAACACCTGCACCTCGACGTGCCTGATACGTAAAGAGAACAATTAAAGCATGCAAGAGTGAAGATGCGAGCGAAGCGGATGTCGGCAGCAGCGGCTACCTGGGATTCTCCACGAACTTCTCCAGCAGCATGACGTCGTCATTGAAGGACTTCTGAGCTTCTCTCCGTGCAGACTCCAGCTGATCCTGGAACTCCGAGGCTGAATGTGCAATGCGCATTCCCTGCATAGGGAAGAACACGTTTCACCATTGTGGGGTGATGACAATGTTACAAATTAACAAAAAGCCTGATTTCATAATTATCCCATTGCAGTCCATACCTTTCCACCCCCACCACGAACAGCCTTTATCATTACGGGATAACCTATCCGAGCAGCTTCCTTTCCAAGCTTCTCATCTGATTGGTCCTCGCCATGGTAACCCTCAATGATGGGCACTCCTGCTGCTGACATGATGTGCTTGGAGGTGCTTAAAAAAAATGAATGACGATGAAATCTATTTATTTGCAAAAACTTCTGTTTTGATGCTATTTTGACTTCACACTCTTTATGAAGACAGTATTATAATATGAACTAGAACATTCTGTGGGCAAACTACTGTAACCAATAACTGCTACTCTTAAACTTAATAGTTAAAATTTTAAAACATAATCCTCAAAATACAAAGAAAAAAACAGCAGAAAGAATGAGCACTAGCACTCACAAAGTCATACCTTTTAATTCCCATGTCCCTTATGGCAGACGATGGAGGACCAATGAAGATAAGGCCTTCCTTTTTACAAAGTTCTGCAAACTCCGTGTTCTCAGACAGGAAGCCATATCCTGGGTGTATTGCCTACCGACAAAAGCACAAGGCCCAGCAATAGGCTACCTAGTCAAGCAGTAAGGGAATTAAAAGCAATGTAGTCCTAAGGACTGTAAACAATTTGCAGTTCTGTGGTGTTACCTTTAGGATATAAGTGTATAGGGAAAAAAAAGCACTTAGACTCTTTAATTAATGTTACTCCCTTGATACAAAGAGAATCTGGATTATAAAACAAGACGGGCCATCTGTAGAGATTCTCTGCAAGTAGAATAAACACAGGGCTGAAAATTCCAACCATCGATCTTCCAGCCCAGTGCCTATGCCAGCTACCCTAATGCTGAGTGCACACTGGATGGAATGCCATTGCTTAACCTCCCAACATCACAATATGGTTACAGGAGAATTATGCCTGATATTCACACAATAGAAAAGCACCTGAAAGTTACCTGTGCAGAAGACTTCTTCGCAACTTCCAAGACCTTCTCCATGGACAAGTAACTCTGTTGAGATGCGGCTGGACCGATATGAAATGCTTCATCTGCCTATATCATAAACAACAAACCACTGACACATAATACTAAACTAGCATAAATTAACTTCTAGGTATGGTTTAAAAAAAAATCACTAAACCAATGTTACTTGTGCTCTGATATAATGTGAAATATTCGTAAAATATGCATTTACTTAAATATTTTAGTCACACCAACAAGAAAGTTGATTCTGCTCTCTCCTTACCATGGCCACGTGCATTGCGTGCCGGTCAGCATCACTGTATACTGCCACCGACTTCACTCCCATCCTTTTTGCTGTTCGCATCACACGACAAGCGATCTCTCCTCGATTGGCAATGAGCACCTTCTCGATTCTGCTGACCCCTGGATTCACATAAAGAGAACCAGCGGTCAAAACTCACCACCAAGGATACCATGTCTGTACCCTACGTCAGTGTTTCACACCCAAGTCCATGTGTTTGCTCCATCCCAGCTCCCAACACACCAGGTATCCCATGAGCTTGACTGGCTGGGATCCGGGAGGGAGCAAAAACACAGACTGCCTGAGGGTCCCTGAGGACTGGGCTGAAAAACACTGGCCTAGGCCATCTTATGTGCATATATAAATCTCCATTACATTCATAAATGGATGTTTTTAAGTGCCAGCTTAACCAAACAGGTTATATTACTTTGTTATACTTAAAGGTTGTATCAATCGTTTTATTATTCAGACTTAATATAACCACCCATTTACAGGCAGGAAAAGGCACTAGGCAGGGGAACACTCTGGACAGGATGGCAGTCCAGCACTGCTTAATTTGAACATATTAGTTTTGCTTCTGTTCTGTAGTTTTCTTCATTTATGTCAACTGATTCAGCATACAGGAATATGAAATGAAGATTCTCATATCCCTTACCTATAGAGGCACATCTTAAAGGACACTCGGCCCATAGGAATTTCCTAAAGAAAAGCCAAACAAGTTAACAACGGTGCTAACCACTGCACCACCATGCCGCCCCCATATAAAGTACAGTCTGAGCAAAATATCAAATGAAAGAATCATCTTATGTTCATGACATTAACTTCCAAGGGCATTTCAGCAATAGATATAACTTCAACCATAAGTACTAGTTTGAAAATGAAAAGAGGCCTTATGTACAGTATAGGTGTATAGCGACGGAGGTCTCTTTTATTTCTCAAGTATAATGATGCAATTAACCAAAATGTCTTGAAATTTCAACCTATATCTAAACACAAATAACTAGCTATGCCTGAGGAAGAAAATGCAGCAGAAGTCATTCATTCAGAGGTCCCACGGTTTTGCTGGGTTATGTCACGTTATAGTTTCTATTGTAAACATTAACTTAAATGGTTAACTAGTCTACCTAGTGATATTACCTAGGTTACTTAACCAACAAGACTGTTAATGTTAAGGCCACTATAAATTAGTACATACTCCCCTTAGTGTAATGCTAAAATACATGGAAAAATTACCCTATTCAGCGCAATGTTTTAATATAAAATACAAGCAAATAGCACTTACTTCTGCAACAATGATCGGAGACCCTGGTAGGTCGGTGACTTGAGGACAGCAGCCATGTTTTTGCTGCCACTGGGCTGAGATGATGACGCTGAGGCGACGATTAGCGAATTGCAGGAGTCTATGCACCTTTCCAGTTACTTAATGTATTTGTTAAATTTCCTCTCACTACATAAATGATAATGGATGATAAATCAATAGATCACGTAAAATGGACTTCATGCAGATTTAAGTAATCTGACACATTTAAAATAGTTTGTCTCTATTCGGGATCCGTAGGTGCGTCGGCCAATTAAAAACGAAGGCGTGGTCATTGTGACGTAAGCGATAAAAAAAATGGAATCCAGCAGTTCTGGAGCGTCGCAGGGGCAAATGGATCTTTGGGAAATTTTATTAAAACAACGTAAAATGAAAATGTTTTAATCGTCTGTTAGGAATACCGACAGCTGGGTTTCTTAGTGTTAACTGAAACTGTATGGAAGGTCATGATACCGAATTCGGGTGGCAGCATTTAAACAGATATGAGTCGCAGTTATGCTGTATTAGCGTTAGCTTTAGCCTGGATAGCGTGTTCTTCCGGGGTTAGTGACGTGGTATTAAGCCAGTCGCAGTTAATAGTTCTGGGCGGTAAAATATCAGAAAACCTTTGGGAGAGCTCATGCAGTGTACGGGTATGTAAACAGCAGGCAAATGTAAGCTCGTTTCAGTCTTTATTATATGTGTTAATTGGTGAGCAGTGTTAATAAATGTAGTTGTCTTAGCTATCAAATGGTAGAATAAATCATATGCAATACCCAGTTAATTTCGTATGACCCTTTTAATCTTCATTTAACTGTCTGTGATTCCTCACTATTCTATGAACTCCGGTAAAATATTTTATGGTTGCCTGTCATCTAAGTGCTAGTGGATCTCATATTAAATCTCAGTTTATTACACATACAGTTTCGTGCAGAATTGTAGTAAAGTGTTGGCTTTTGTTCTGTTATGCAATATATAGTGTACGCGAGTTTTTAATTTTAGTTTCGTTCATACTCATTATTGCTGATCAAAGTCTGTATATTCAATGAGAATCATTCACATACGCTATACAAAAAATGAAAATGAGTAAATAAGTATAAAACTGGAGAGGTGATTTCAAATTAAGAAATATGTTCTCACACAAAAGAAACTACAAAATAGATATTACATTTTTTATTGCTCGTGGGAATTTTACTTGCATAAAAATGTTCTGAGGGCAGAACGAAAAGTCAATTCCTATTCGAAACTCTTCGAGCATGTTGAAGTTTATATACTGTTTGCATAGCAAGGTGGATCATTTTGCCTAGACTGTATAAACACCATTTCACAATAATAATAACATCCTTTTTACAGACACACTCATTGACCAACGTTTTAACTGAATACTAAGATGTATAGTATTGTATATCTGTGAAAAAGGTTTTTATATTCTTTGGTAGCCCTGGGTTCGGCGTTCTCGTACGAGTAGCCACGAGAGGATGCCGATAAGGCAGAGGCCCACGCCGGTGCCTCCCAGGATGACGGGCACCATCCTTTTCACATAATCCGGCCAACATTCGTTCTCTGAAACGAGTATGAGATGACAGCAGATGAAAAGACCGCCAGTCCTTGTATTTGATAACGGTGCGTGTTTCATAATTTTAGAAATAATATTTATAATATTTTTTTTTGTTAAAAAACGACGATATAAGCACCTGCAAATGAATCAAAGGCAGTACATACCTTTTCCGAATTTTCCACTGCTTATTTGAAATCCCTGAATTTTCATATTCATTATTTTAATGTTTAGGTTGTTAGCCATCGTAAGAGTGTCTTCGCTGTAGCACTTATAGCTGCGTCCATTTTCGCTTAGAAACAGTTTCATATTGATGAGGGCGCCTGTAAATGTTTCTCCTAAGAGCAGTAATGATATGATTTATAAAGAAAACCATCGGTCAGACCATGAACCAGATCACAAATTAATGAATGACTTAATAGCTTGAATGATAAGAAATACTCACTCGTGCAATCCGTGCAGTTACGAGATGCTGTCAAACTGGCTCTTAATATAGACACGTATGACATTTTCCCTTTCTGAGGATGAAAACGGCCATATTCTGTTATCAGCGCATCATTCATTGTTTATTCCATTGTCAATATGATCTGCAAGTACTTATACAGAATGAGATAGCTTTATACCGAAAGCAAGCTTTGCCTCAGTGGGAGGTCCTTTGCCTTCATGTTTTACCACCTTAGCTCAGCTCTCAAAGAATCTACATACGGAGAAGATTAGTAGTGAAAGTAACACCTGAAGTAGCTGCTCAATGTCACATACCTTAACAAAGTTAAACTCGATACTCCCACCATCAAAACTCAGAGACAAAAGAGCAGTATTGTCTCCACAGAATCCTGTGGCTATCGTGGACTTTGGGTCAAGGTTGAAATGTAAATTTGTCTGCAAAAAAAAAAAAAACAACTTTTCAAAAATATGGTATGACTGGGATGTGAATACTAGAGAGAAACATTGAATATTTTTTGGAATAAGGGTTTTGTGCTTATGTATATTATATCAGTTATACAATACACATTTAGTTTTCAAATAAAATGCATGAATGTGCTCTTTTTACTGTTATCACTTACAAAGGTTCCTCTTTTAAAGAATTCATGTGGTTAACCTAGTGATGTCACACAGGCAGAAATGCTGAAATACAGAAAACACTGGGCAACTGCTCCATGACCGACCTTCCCTTGAGTAACGATGTACTCTGCTCCCAGAATTGCCTTGATGCACACATTGCCCTTGTGGTCACGCAGGCTGTAGTCTCCAGTTGGAGGAATGGATTCCTTAGGAAGGAGAACCGGCTTCTTTGGCGAGCTCAGCTGATTTAAGGTGCTGTTCACGAGCACAGTTTCGCTTACAGCCTCACTGGGGGCTATGAGTGTTACAGACCAGCTTCCTGTAACTGCAGTGACAGTGGTTCATGAGGGACTTTCAGAAAAATGGCTGCTAGATGAACCTACAGACAAGCTACCTCTTGCATTGAAATCTGACACACTGCCCATTAAATTTCTTCACTTCAGCACTATTAGAAAGACTGCTGTAATTGAGTCCTTGTAATATCATTTCTTGATTAAAATGTGCCAAGGCCAAACTGCCATTGAGTCATGTTGATAGTCATTGTATTGTGATTTGAAACCATCATTCAACCTTCATGATTTGTGGCATGTATGCATGTATTATTATGGCAATTCAGTTTAACTAAAACTTCATAAAGTTTGATTCATGCATAATGATGTAGAAAATAGCTAATTATTCAAATCATTGTCCAATTTTTGTTTGCTTTCGAAGATCAGTATATTTCCTGTGCAGTTATCATCAAATTTAAATATTTTAGGTTATGTATTTCAAATACACTGCATGCCAGATTTCTGATATTCAAAATGTGAACAAAGAGACAAAGAACAAGAACTCACCGAACAAAAGCAGAATGCACATAAGTGTTGCTTCATCCTGCTTGATCTTAGGTATGGAATTAGTCATTTGAGAAGCCCACGTAGCTTTTGCCTTTGGTGGTATTGTTGCTGTGATGTGTGGTGAGAATATGTGCTGAGGAAGATGCAAGCGTAACTAAAGTAATCACTCGAAGGGGTGGGACGCTGTGCCGTCAGCTATTGTGGTAGGAAGGCAAGAAACAGCCATGGCTGGTAACGTTAATGGCAACAGCAAGGATCTTATTACTGTGCCCAGTGAATTACATTTACTAGTGTCAAAAGATGGGAATGTTTTTTTTTCACTTATTTAGACTGGAAGTAAACTTAGAGACATACAGATGTGGACAAATTTGGTTTTAATTGGATCACCTGAAAAGTGATTCAATTAAAAGCAATTGTCTAATGTATACCTACATGTCTTCAGTATGTGATAGAGTAAACCAATAAAATTGAAAAGAAATGATTTGTTGATTATTTTACAAAGATATGCTAAAATAGTATGGACAGATTTGTTGGTACCCCTAAAGAGACTATTTATCCTTGCATTACAGGCATGTTTCAAACTAAGTATTTAGCCTTAATTAGTACAGGTTTTCATCAGCCATTCAGCTTATTTCAAGATAAAGAACATCTTTCTGTGTTGTTTGGTATCATAGTGTGCACCACACTGAACATGGACCAGAGACAGCAAGGGGGAGAGCTGACTGAGGAGCTCAGAAAGAAGATTATATATAACCATGTTAATGGTAAAGGCTATAAGAGCATCTCCAAGCAGCTTCATGTTCCTGTGACCACAGTTGCGAATATTATTAAAAAAGTATAAGGTTCATGAGACTGTAGCCAACCTCCCAGGATGTGGACGCAAGAGGAAATGCAACCCCGGGTTGATCAGAAGGACAGTGTGGATGGTAGATAATGAGCCAAGGAAACCATCCAAAACCATTCAAGCTGAGCTCTAAGGTCAAGGTATGTCACTTTATGATCGCCATTTGAACAATAGTGAGCTCCATGGAAGGAGACCAAGGAAGAAAAACTTAAAAAAGACAGAGTTTAATTCGCCAAAATGCATGTTGACAAGCCCCAAAGTTTCTGGGAGAATGTGCTTTGGACTGATGAGACAAAACTGGAGCTTTTTGGCAAGTCGCATCAGCTCTACAGTATGTTTATAGAAGGAAAAAATGAAGCTTTAACAGAAAAGAACACCATACCAACTGTGACACATGGAGGGAGCTCAGTTTTGTTTTGGGGCTGCTTTGCTGTATCTGACAGGGGGAACCTTGGATCTGTGCAGGACGCAATGAAGACTCAAGACTACCAAGGCATGCTGAAGCGAAACATGCTGCCCAGTGTTAGAAAGCTCAGCCTCAGTTGCAGGTCATAAGGTCCTCCAACAGGATAATGACCCACTCAAGAATGGCTAAGAAAAAAATATTGGACTATTCTTAAATGGCCCTCCATGAGCCCAGATGTTAATCCTATTGAACATCTATGGAAAGATCTGGAAACTACAGTGTGGAGACGCCACCATTCAAACCTGACACAGCTTAAGCAGTTTGCTCAGGAAAAGTGAGCAAACTACCTGTTGCCAAATACAGACGCCTCACTGTAACTTACAGAGATTGCTTGTTGGCAGTCAACAAAAGGTGGTGCCACAAACATTAAATTAAGGGTACTATCATTTTGTCTGTCTGTTTTCATTTGTTTCAATATATAAAAGATTCAACTGAATCAATAATCAAAAGCTGATCTGTGTTAAATATGGAATAAACAATAAGCGATGCCATTAAACTTTTGTCAGTTTTAAGTTATTTCAGAAATAATTGTGTGTTTTTTGTGGAAGGGTACTAACAAATTTGTCCATATCTGTATATCACTACAATGGGTCCTACTTGACTTTATTCCCACAGTAACACTGAAGCGCTAAAAATGTTGCCGGTTTATTCTTAATGTAATTTACTATGATGTTATTCTATGAATTTATGTAAAGATAAATAACTAGAAAGTATATACAAATTTAACATTGTGCAACCAAGAAGGAACAACGCCTTGTTGACAATATATGGTCCAAATAAATTAATAGCAATTTACCATACTGTGGGATATAATATTGTGTTGGATTTTCGGATAGTTTTTTTTTCTGTTATGGAATGAGTACAGAGTGTAATTTTTACATTCTTTGCATTTGTGATGTACCAATTTCACAGGTTATCGTAATATACATGGTTTATCATACTGAGATTCACGCATTTACCCAGTATGTAACCTATGTACATTTACCGTGTGGAAGCTCTGTAAATTCAGATAAAGGGTTGGGAATATTAAGCAAGCAAGCTTGGCAGTGAAAGGTGGGTCAAAGGTACACGAACAAAATATTTCCTAAAACAAATGACATTAGTTTGCCAATGTGCTTAATGCAAAATCTCATTCAGAAATTTTTTTCATGGATGTGCTGTGTTATAGTGGTTGTGATATTCACTAGGCTCTGATCATTTTTGCATGTGTATGATTCTAGCTACTATTTGATTGGTTTGGTTTGAATGAATAAAAGAAAATATCCTAGTTTTCTTCTCTGGCGCTTCCTTGTGGGAGAGACTGCGACACCCCAACTCAGCAGTTCTTCCTTCCTATCAAAATACCCAGATTCCTAAGAATTTATTTACTTTTATCATAGACAAAAAGGTGCCTGTAAAGGTTCAGTTGTGAGTAAATAGCTGGTGTAACCCAAAGACAAAAATCGGAAACATAAAGTTGACATGAACATAAACTCAAGCTATTTCGCATAGTTGCATTCTAGCTTGCGTTGTTGCCTGAAAGAGGATTTCAAATGTAAGTTTAACTTGTGATCCCTGATAGTGTAATATTGACTTTTCTTTTCAGCTTAGAAGCTCCAGTGATAAGCAAACATATACTCTGTCCACTCAATGCTAGAATATCTTTCTGGTATGCACTGTTGCATCTTATTGGACTAGCTCTGGTTTAGGGGAGTGGACTGTGTCTGATTTGTTGTAGCGGACTCCATAATATCAATCATTATTGAAGCAGCACTGTTTGCTGTGGAGGTCACTGCAGTTAAACTGAAAACAAGATTCCTGGTCCTTCAAGTGGGTACCTTCGCAATGTTAAGGTTGAAGCTACTTTGTGGAATGTTTCTACTGCTTTGGGCTCCAGTACGAGCAGGAGAGCCGATACAAGCTTTTTGTGATGACAAAGATGTGGAGAGCGCTGTGGATGTGGCCCTAGTAGAGCATAATAAGAACCTTCAACTTGGCAATCAGTTTGCTCTTTACCAAATTGTGTCAGCCAAAAAAGTAAGTAGCTCTGTATTACTTTAAATTGTGATCTTTAAAAAATCTCTTTCACTCTTTTATCTAGAATGACATCATGTTTAATCATCTCAATAGCTCTATGTGTTTGGTAGTAAGTACCGTAGAATAACAGTGATTTTACGGGTTTTAAATGGAGAGGAGAGATTTTCTGTTCCCTAAATGCCCTCCGTTGACCAGTGGGTAGGGCGGACACTGCTAGCTAAGACGGGATTTGTAAACTACCATGTCAATTAAAACGATCTGGATTTCACTTAGCGCACAGCAAAAACACACTGTCTAATTGGTCAGTCTTCTATAATCATTTATGTGTCACTAATGTTAATCTGAAACAGCTGTATGAGTTTTTCAATCAAGGAAACAAACCAGTCAAAGCACAAGGAGAACTGAACTATTTAGCCAAGTACAGGCGCGTTTCAGTTTTAAAGTAGCTTGAAAAACCTAAAGTGACTCAAAGTGTCCCCCCTGACATCGATTATCTGGTCACCCAGCCAATGTGCGATGGGCCCCCTATTAATATGCTGCTAAACCTTTGATGTATTTCGTAACTCGGGCCTGCAAGAAGCTCTGTTCTGTGATGGGGGGTGCTTCAATGCACGAGTTTACCTGTACTGAAGCCCCAAGACCTCAATAAGGCCTCCCCGGTCGCTAACCCCCCTCCCCCCATATCCCAGGGGCCTCTGGCCATGTCAATGTGCCTATATCTATGACAATTAACTACAGATCAGTGACATCTTGTTTACAGGAAGGGAATGAGTCAGGAACTGTCTTCTCTGTGGATTTTCAAGCGAGGGAATCTGACTGTCCAGTTGGGGGAGACAAAACGTGGAAAGACTGCAACTACCTACCCATACAGGTCCATGCCTGTTTAAAAGAAAGCACTGTTAAAAAGCATAATGTTTTCTTTTTTCTTATTGATTAATATTATTATTATTATTTTCAAAACTGAATTTTATGTTAATGTTACCATTTACCAGACACCAAGCCTGTGTGAAGCAAAAGTCTACAGGAGTAACAATGAGGGAAACCAAGAGGTGCTTTTAATTATGTGTGTTGCTAGAGGTAAGTGACCCTGTGTGCATGACCAGGGTGAGCAGTTAGCAGCTGGATGGATGGCTGTAAAAACAGGTTAATGGAAAACACAAAACATGAGAATTCTTTGGTAAGAATTTTATCATTTCAGCTGAAGAGTCAATTGATGCCAAATACATGCCCTGTCTGGGTTGCCCTGAAGTCATCAATACAGCAAGTGAGGATCTGAAGGAGCCACTGGCATATTCAGTGGCAAAATTTAACATGGGCAACAACTCCACACATCATTTTGTGCTAAACGAAGTCCGCTCTGCAACACGGCAGGTTAGTTTTCAGCCTTCAGCCGGAAAAGAAAAAACTCATATTAACATATATGAACTATAACATACACTAGTGGCCAAAATTGTGGAAACACTTCCAATTTTTGAGATTGCCGAACTCTATTCAACTGTTGCTCGAGTTACTTAATTGTCCAATGTATGGTTTTGCAGCACCAGCACCTGTTTTTCTCCACTTCAAGAGCCGTCGGTACCAATAATAGTATTAATTTCCTATTGTTACTACTATTAATACTATAAATAAGGTTTGGGGTAATAATAATTGTTGTACATATACATTTCCTGGGCCATGTAAGTAAAGGACTTTGGATTTTTTTATTTTACTTGCGGATTCCAGGTAACAGCAGGACAACAAAAAGGGGAATGCCCTTACTAAAGGAGTGCCATGGTGATGAAATTATGTTAAGAACAGAATTTGCATTATAGATATTTGAATTTTTCATTAAAATGCCTGTGGGATGGTGTTCCACACACACACATTAGAAATGGTAAATGGACTGCATTTATATAGCACTTTTCTACTCCTACGAGTACTCAAAAGCGCTTTACATTTCATGCCTCACAGTCACCCATTCATACACCGGTGGCGGAGGCTGCCATGCGAGGTCATACCATGCCATACCAGGGCTTGAACCTGCAACCCTCTAGTTGCTGAACAATAGCACTATCTCCTGCGCCACCGTCTTCCCCAATTATCAAAGTGGAAATTCATTAAAGATTGATCCTCCTTCGAGCCGGATTCGAACCAGCGACCTAAGGATTACAGTGAAGCTTCTACAGTCCTCCGCTCTACCAACTGAGCTATCGAAGGGTGACAGATAATAGGCCCCTTCTCACAGTCGCTGCAAATATTTTTTTGGTTATAATCATCCAGAACCTTGATTCTGAGGTCCTACCTATGTCATCGTGTTGCTTGTGTGTTTAGGTTTTCTAACTTTCGTAATGCAATAAAGACTATTTATAAAGAATAATTAATAATTGCTTTGCAAATTACTTATTTATCGTTATGCTTTAATTTATCATAGGTGGTTGCTGGATTTAGGTATGACCTTCAGTTTGACATGGCCAAAAGCAATTGCTCAAAAACTGACTTCAGTGAGTTGACAGATGAGTGTCACCGAAATAAAGAAGACAGGGTAAGGCAGTTACTAAAATCTATTTTTATACTTTGAACAATGCATAATGCTTTTTATTGTTTAAATGACCATTCTGTAGCATTATAGCATAATCAATGGAAAAGACCATTGTAAAATAATACCTGCAACATTATGCTTTGCAGGAATTTTCTCACTGCAATTCCACTGTGTATGTTGCCCCTTGGCGACGTGAGGAGCCAGAAACTCATATTAACTGTGCACCTGGTCTTCATGCGGTGAGTTAATTAGTACTGTATATATAAATTAGGCAGCTATACATAATACAGCTTCATCAATACCCAGCCTCAAAATAAATCATATCGTTCTTTCACATTGTTTATATTAAATAACTTATGTAAAACTAAGAAACTATGTGACCTACAACTAGCATTCTTATTTGCAATTGTAGAATATCTTTTTAAAGAGGAGACCACCAGGCTGGTCGCCTTTAAGAAAAGTTCCCAGCATGGAACTTGTGGCACCACCATGCACAGCCCCAGCACCAGGTCCAAGTAAAAATGCCACAGAAGACTCTTCAGAAGAATCTCAGGAACGTGCCACGCCCACAAACTGCAAACCAGTCCCACCATCCGAGTCCATAAGTACATTCAATTGTCCATCAAAACCTTGGAAGAGTTATGTTCCTGCTGTTGTTCCTCCGGAGACCAGTCCTGAGCCTTCCCCTGAAGATGGAGACCTCACTGATATAGACTTGTTGTAAGAATGCAATTTGTTGCATTGTAAAATGCATGAAGTTCTAATAAATTCCTCATGAATGTTGTTTGTTAAAAAAAGATAATTATAATAAATTAAGGATTACAACTTAATAAAGGTAAAATGCAAGAATAAATTACCTTACTATATTTAACAGGTAGGATTATTGCTCACAAAACGCAAATGAGCAATTGTGAATTTTATGACACTTCAGTAAATTTCCATCAAATTTTCTACAAACGTGTTGTTATATATGTTAAATATATTAATTGTGTAATTTTCATTTTCAATAAATTTAAAACGTGCATTTCTTAATAAAATAATGTTCGGAAACTTTTGCCTGAAGGTGTCAAATGAATGGACTATGTAGCCGGACCATGTATTTCTATACTGTAAATCAGTACTGTACAGTATTTAGCTCATATTAGTGGGGCTTCCGGTGTCCCCCTGTGTAGGGGTTGTAAGAGACCCCGTAGCTATCTTAACGCCTTTTGCTTTTACTGCAAATATCCTTCCGCCAGTTCATATAGTTCCGAAATGTATTGCGATGAAAATGATAAATCTGCACCAACGTATTAAGTTTTATTTGAGGTATTACAAACGTAATAAGTACACGTATGAATAATGAATAAACGCTGTGTTACTGCGGTACAATTTTAGGAATTATATTTGCCGGAAGCTGAAGTCCCGGTAAGATGAAATGATTTGCTCTTTAATTCCTCCTCCTTTCAATAGAGTACTATAGCTTCGGACGGAACATGTCAAGCGGTTCTGCGGATTATAACAGGTATAATAAAATTCTTGGGGAAAATGCTTAAAATATGCATGGCAGGACTAAACGTACGAGTGCCATATTGCATGAGGTATAGCCAGAATGCCAGCCATCTGACAAGCTAGCTGCATGTAAAGTGTACACTGGATGGTACTGGTACGTGAGCCAAGACCGTGGCCTGGAGCGGGCTGGGGCTACTTAGCTAGCAGACTAACTCGCTACCTAAATCAGCTTCTTGCTTGATGTGTCGGTTGACACTTTGGGTTTTGATTGAGAAATTTGTTCACTTGTTTGTTAGTCGCTGTTTTGATGTCTGATTTAATTCGAGTCTACATTTAACTATAGTTGAACAAGGTGTTCGATGCGGACAGCTTACGATAACGTTACCAAGCCATGGTAGGCCTTGACAGCCCACCCAGTTACGGTACAAAATACAACTGAATTTACATTCCCAATGTTGAATGGCATTTCCCGAGTTTTTAAGAAATCGCCGCAATTAAAGTAATGCCCGCATACCAAATACCATCTGGTTTTATTTGGGGCCGGTTAGCCATGTTTATGCCATGTTTTATAACATGGATTAGTGACAGTTGACCAGATTAGTGCTTTGACTAACCCAGCATTATGCATGTACTGTTAAATACATGTTGCGTTTCTTGTGTCGGCGTTACATATCGTATCCGTTTGCATTTGTTGCCGTTGCGTAAACATTTGGGAGTGGTCGCCTGTCAGGGTGGAATTCTTCATTGCCTGTACGAATTTTGTAATCTGTCTGCCTTTAAAACGCTTTAAAATCTTTTAATTTAGCTGTGCGTTATGGACTTATAATTTTTTTCAACGTCATGGAATATCTGGCACATCAAAGAATACGTTTTTTTCCTTGGTGCCCTTTGTAGGTGCTATTAAAGCAAATGGTGTGTGAGGTTAGGCCTTGTGTTTAGGTCTCAGTGTTGACATCTGAGTGGCTTTAATCAAACCTTGGATTTGACAGCTCCAGAGACAGAGACCATGGGGGCCCAGAGGGAATGGAACCTGATGGTGTCATTGAGGTGAGCTTTACCAAGACTCCATTCACCACTGTTATGGGCTGGTAAACCTGGGTGACTTGACATCCTTTTCTCCTCCACAGAGCAACTGGAATGAGATTACGGACAATTTTGATGACATGAACCTCAAGGAGACCCTCCTTCGGGGTATTTATGCTTATGGTTTTGAGAAGCCATCAGCCATTCAGCAGCGAGCCATTATTCCTTGTATTAAAGGTATGAGCTGGTGGGGCACATGTTTGTTTATTTTTATATTTTTTGAGGGGGAGAGGGGAAAAATGCTAGCACCTTATTTTGGGGTATAGAGAGTATTGTGAATGTATCAGTAATCATTCATATATGTCAACATGCATCCAATTCATGTTAATAGCACCATTGTGAACATTTTATTGCAATTTGAGTGTCTATGTATTAAGGTGAGTAGGTGTATTAAAAGGAAAAGTTAATTTGCTTTAGGAGTAATACTATAACTACTTGTTGGTCCAAATGACTGTTGTTTTTGTGTAAGAAGCACATTTATGTATCTGCTCTTGCATTTGTGTTTGTTTCTAGGTTATGATGTCATTGCTCAAGCCCAGTCAGGAACTGGCAAGACAGCTACATTTGCCATTTCAATCCTTCAGCAACTGGAGATAGACCAGAAGGAGACCCAGGCTCTGGTTCTGGCTCCCACCAGAGAGTTGGCCCAACAGGTATCCTACGCTTGTGATCAATACATGAAAGTCTCACATCAAGGCAGCATATTTAGAAGGTTACCTATAAGGTGCTTGTTTTGTATTATGGCCAGGATGTTAATATTAAACTCAAATGTCACACTCATTCAAACAGCAGAAACATGGTGGCTTTGTACAACTCAATGACTGCCTTGGTTTGACAGCTCTCTGCGCCTTGTCTTTAATTCTGGTTTCCTGCTCTTAACAGCTGGAAGTGACATTTTGTATTTTCTGGCTGGTAACTGGCTGGCATCTTCATATACTTTAACCTTCCCCCAGATTCAGAAAGTGATTCTGGCTTTGGGTGACTACATGGGTGCCACCTGCCATGCTTGCATCGGGGGCACCAATGTCCGAAATGAGATGCAGAAACTGCAGGCAGAGGCTCCTCACATAGTAGTCGGAACCCCTGGTCGAGTCTTTGATATGCTCAACAGGCGGTATTTGTGTAAGTGTCATCTGTGACTCAGTGTGTGTTCACACATAGCATAAGCATCTTCCGTCTTCCGGGATTAGCTTGAACTGGAGATGCCTTCTGAATTGAACTGCAGTTATTTGTTTGGAATTCCAAACCAACCGGTCTTTTCTCTACAGCTCCCAAATGGATCAAGATGTTTGTCTTGGATGAAGCTGATGAAATGTTGAGCCGGGGATTCAAGGATCAAATATATGAAATCTTCCAAAAATTAAGCACAAATATACAAGTAAGTATGTTCATAGTGATGTGCTCAGTGCTGTCACATGGTCTGAACATTACAGTAAGCAATAAAGGCATTTTTAATGTGAAAATGAATGAATCTGTTAATGGAAATTAAGTCTGGCAGAGGATGTGGCAAAGGGCAGGCATTTGTCTCCAGAACTTGCTGGCAGTTAGCCTCATATTTTTAAGAGGGAAATTGTGGATATTCATGCATTATAAGAGAATTCCCTTTGTAGGTTGTGCTGCTCTCGGCGACAATGCCAGCTGATGTGTTGGAGGTGACCAAAAAATTCATGCGAGACCCAGTTCGTATCTTGGTGAAAAAGGAGGAACTTACCTTGGAGGGTATTAAGCAATTCTACATCAATGTAGAGCGTGAGGTTAGTGCTGAAAGATTTTTTTTTTTTTGGAAGATGTTACTTAGTACAATGTTCAATCAAAGCTCCAGCTTTTATTATGCTGTCTGAGTGAGTTCAGAACACATGGGGTATCTTCTTGGTGTCTGAACTAAGATTAATTGGCTTTAAATATCAAGGGTTCTCTTGTCACAAAGCTGTGTGGGCCGAATAGCTTTTCTCTGTATTTGAATCATCTTTCATTTACAGGAATGGAAGTTGGACACACTTTGTGACCTGTACGAGACACTCACAATCACT
The DNA here is from genome assembly GCF_023856365.1 of Brienomyrus brachyistius. Taxonomy (NCBI): domain Eukaryota; kingdom Metazoa; phylum Chordata; class Actinopteri; order Osteoglossiformes; family Mormyridae; genus Brienomyrus; species Brienomyrus brachyistius. The sequence goes on along the minus strand of NC_064547.1, from coordinate 9,213,856 downwards.
CAGGCTGTCATATTTTTGAACACAAGAAGAAAGGTTGACTGGTTAACTGAGAAAATGCATGCGAGGGACTTCACAGTCTCTGCCTTGGTACAAAATTTCTCATTTTTGACTTTGTTTCTCCTTTACAAGCAGAAAGGCCTGATATAAGGAATTTAATCAGCCTTAATCTCACTGCTCCGCAGCATGGAGACATGGACCAGAAGGAAAGAGATGTGATCATGCGCGAGTTCCGATCTGGATCTAGCAGAGTTTTGATCACTACAGATTTGCTGGTAAGATACTTTAAATGTGCTAACATGTTACTGAGAACATACTGATTTAAAGACCCCTCACACAGATTGAAGTAGGATGCCAAAAGGTTACGTACCTGATTGTTTTCTGTCCTTGGTACCAAACAGGCTTTTAGTGTTTTTTTTTTTTTTTTTTTGATGGTGTCAGTGTTGGGACTCCTTGTATGCATGGATTATTAATTTTTATTTTTGCTCTAGGCTCGAGGCATTGATGTACAGCAAGTTTCTTTAGTCATTAATTATGATCTACCCACAAATCGGGAAAACTACATCCACAGGTAACTTTTCCCCCTGTTTAGTTGCACGTTTTTCTACTCTCTGCGAAAATCTTTTAATCGGCCTTCTCTCAACAGGATTGGTCGAGGTGGTCGTTTTGGCAGGAAAGGAGTCGCTATTAACTTTGTTACTGAAGAAGACAAGAGGATTCTTCGGGATATCGAGACTTTTTACAATACTACTGTTGAGGAGATGCCTATGAACGTGGCTGATCTGATTTAAACTTTGGGATGAGATTTTATGCAGTGCTCGCTGTTGAATAAACACGTGCATTGTAATTATTTTATTGGAAAAATACTGAATCTTTTCTCAATGCTGAATGTGGATCGGAAATTTGGATATTTGCAAAGTGAAGCAACTTTGGTGTTGAGCTCTTGTGAGGGAGGGTTGTAGGCTCGATCCTCTTGAGTTAGACTGCTGCGGTGGTATACAAAGACATGGAGTCTTTAAATATATTTAGGTATTTTTTTCCTAGTTCATTCAAGCTTTGTGTATTAGATGTTCTCTATCGCTTAATAATTTACTTGTGGACTAAGAGATATAAGTGCTGTATTAAGTCTGCCAATTTTGTCAAGCTAACTTTTGCCAATTGTAGTAAATCTTGGTTAAGATGCCTTCCAAATTCAGCATTTCCGTGTTCAGTTTGTGCAGCGTAAACTAGTCTTTCACACAACTACTGTTACTCTCGTGAGAAGCTTTTCTCTCCTACCCACCTTTCACAATGGTAAACTGGTTACTTCTGTTCAGGGGCCTGTTAGCACTGGCAAGTCTTCTATCCAGCTGAACAAGTCTAAACTAGCTGCAGTACTTGCATCTTGCGATCTGTGCCACTTCCATTAAGAGCTGCACTGATTTGCTACATACCCATCAGTGTTGTATGTTGTTCAAATAAACCATTCTTCATAAATAAAGGAGTTAGTGTGAATTCCTTTCCTGTGTAGCATACTTAAGAATTAGCCTTAATTTAACCATTAAAACAGTGTGAACCTTAATGGGAGTGGCAAGCTTGGGTCCAAACGGCTTAAGTTTCAGCAGCTGTTATACAGAGACTTACTCACTCACATAGCAGGTGCCTAGTCCTCAAGATAATTACTGACCAGAGTGGAGGTTTTGCAGACATTTATTTTCTCTATATATTGGAAGAATAAAAAAACAGCCAGGGGGTGGGAGAGAGGAGCAGGAGATTAATTGGTCTAAGCAGCTTGCTGCATTATTGTGGAACCCAGGCTCAGCACCTGTAAGTACTCATCTGCTCCATCAGCCAAACATTTGTCCACCTCCTGCAGAAAAAGCACAACCCAAGGAGATTGATGGTGAGTCCCAAGGTCTCCTACCTTAAAGCTAGTAGGGATTAAGACTTGTATAGGACTGGTTCATATGGTGTATGTCCCCAATCCCAATACATCTCCCAGATACCAATGACTGTAATCCATGCAATTTCTAGTGAGCAATTTTCGCCAAACCAGATAAGAGTACATTTCTCAACCCAGAAATGCTGTTGGAACCATTTTACAATGCTAGAGGAACCGGGTTTAGTTAACTGCATAAAGGTAAGGGACCCTTTGTGGTACCGGTTCAGTGATACCTACCGCCATTTTTTCCGTAATGATGGACTTCTTCTGGTCATTCAGGCTCTCCTCTATGATTATGTCATGAAGCTGATGTAAAATCTGTGTGGCAGCATATCCTTCATCTATCAAGTTCTGCAAAAGCAACAGTCATCTAGTGTTGAGGCATTTTTTTTAATACATTGAATCGTTTCAACTTCAGCATGTGATCGGAACAGCGTCAGAACGCACTTAATTGCCAACACATGCGGAAAAACCAGAATGTTTTGTGGTTCGGTGCTGCATGGGAAGCACATAAAGTCACAAGACATAAGGGAGGAACACTTCACAGAACATCATGTATAAAGATAGGAATGCAAATAAGTACAAAAAGGCACCTAAACCGTGGCTGCCACTTCCAGAGTTGGTTCCAAAAGTATCAGTCGGACTATCAAAATACTCCAGTCCATCTTCCTTGAACAGGAGCGATTTTTATAGCTATGGCATTGCACCTTAGATTAAATTACAAATAAAACTTGGGCTAGAGGGAAAGATGTAACCTTTTATCACCCTGGAAGCATAATCAACTTAAATAGGCCAACTACTAAACCAGGTTTACAAACACTTTACAAACACAATGTCATAATTTTAACCAACTTGAGAGTCACTGGCAATTGGCCTATGCCATCAATGTAAATATATACACAGAAAAGTACATTTTGAGAATTTACCTTCACAGCAACTTCTAGCTTGTCAAATGTACTGTTGTAACAAATGTGTAGTAGGTCTTTGATCATCTTTGGGGGGCAAACCTAAAAACAAATTACACTTGCGTTATATTTCATGCTTTTCGTGACCATATTTTAAAAGAATAAACCGTAAGCGGTTGGTACAACTGCTCTATGAGTAATTACTGTGCAACTCGAACAGCACTCACCCCAGCAATCTCTATGACTTCACTTTCTGCAATTTCTTTTTCACCATTAAGCCTTGCTGCACTTTGAAGAAAAGTGATCGCTTTTCTGAGGTCTCCCTCTGACACCTTTACCAGGGCTGCAATAGCCTACAGAAAACCAAAACAAGCAAAAGAAAAAAAAAAAACAAACAAAAAGATTTTTTATTTTCCATGTGAGAATATCATTTAAAATTAGAAAAATTTCTCTCTCTGCGGGGGAAAAAAAATACAATTTGCATTGTAATAAATTGACGATTAAATACTATGCAACTAAATGACAAACGAAAAAATTGAAAACATGTCAGAACTCAACAGTTCAATGGAGTGAGATTAATTGAAATAATGCCATATAGATGCTAAAACCCAACATTTAAAATACAAATACCTCTTTGGAATACTTCAGCTTCTCCTTCTCACATATTTCTAACAGTCTAACTTCTTGGACCTGGTCATCGAGAGGTTTGAAGCGAAATTTTGAACATCGAGATGTCAGGGGCTCAATTATCCTGAAAGACAGCCAACACTTCAGAAAAAAAGGAAAGCATTCCTTGTAACCCTCAGAGAATAGGGTTGCCATAATGTGTCTGAGCTCACTTGATGCCAGCTCACCGACTGACGTAGTTACAGATGAGGCAGAAGCGCGTGGTCCTGGACTCCTTCTCCATGGTCCTTCTAAGGGCAGCCTGTGCTGCACCAGTCATAGAGTCGGCCTCATCCAAGATTATGATCTTAAAGGGGGGGCAGGGTTTCCCACTGGGGCAAAAAAAATGAGATAAAATCCCTAGTCTGCCATCAGAAAACACGGCAATAGAATGCAAAGAGTTGTATTCGCAACACAGTGATTTAACTAAACCAAGAATACCAGTCCATGATTCCCGTGGTTGCCCTTTGACACCATAAACAAGAGTTAACAATTACATGCATCCAGAATCAGTCTAAACGAGGTGTAACACCAGCTACCAGGAGCCAACACTCACTCGGATCGTGTTCCTGCCACAGTCAGCTGGGCAAAATTCTTCACCTTCTCCCGAACCACTTGGATACCTCGCTCGTCAGAGGCATTGAGCTCCAAAACTCTCTTCCGATACAGCTCAGGTCTGGGTGCAATTCATTAGCAGAGCAGCTCGGTGTTAATGAAAAAACTGCTTGTTTTCCAAGGCATTTATTTTAATTGCAGCAGAAGCAGCACAGACATTTTCTTGTCATAAAAGACTGAGCAGACTTTTGAATAATACTCATAATATTGGTCCAGACAGCAAAATGCAGTACTGTGCATTTGTAGATGAAAATCACGCAGTGACTGGTCCTTACCCAAACAGTTCCCGTGCTGCAGCCAGTATGGTTGAGGTTTTCCCGGTACCAGGTGGGCCATAGAATAGCAGGTTAGGGAGCTATAATGGTGAAAAAATGTCAGTAAGTTGAAATGCACTACAGCAAAATGACAACAGTATACATGGCTGTATATAGGTAACACGTTACAGGTAATGTAGAATGAAAATGCACAATTCAGTTAAATATGACAAGGACATGTTAAATCCAGGGAACTTTGTCAAAGTTATTTTTTCAACTGGTGACCAAATAAGTCATTAAGGCGAAATGTTAAAAATGCATTCAATGCATTTACATTTCATATAGCAAAGCTGGTCATGAATTTGTACTGTGCACACCACCTAGGAGCTGGATACATGAAAATGTTGGGCTGGCGTAACCAAATATCAGGTACAGTGAGCCATACTCTCGACACGGGGCTCCTATTTCACGACCTTCCCACAAAGCATGGCTGAGCACCAGATCGCTGCCTATTAATAGTGCAATAGACACTTAATCTGGATTCTAAAACGGCCACAAAACTGAAGTAGCTATAACTGCTGCAAACAGTTTTCCACTGTGTTGCACCCAGAAAGGATAATTAAGCATTTCTCTGAAGATTAGCTCAACCTAAACAAAAGTCTTCCAATATCTTCAACTTCTTTGTACAGCATATTTTTTAACCCATGACAATGTAATGTAAACTTGAACTACAAGTTAGGACAATATCCTACAGGCAAATAAAAATTATTTCAATATCCAGTAGACTAATGTCACGCATGAAAAGGTGAGAACATTTGGAAAATAATCTCTGCAAATGCACCTGGTCCCCTTTATTTTCGGTTTCAAACTACAAATAAAACAGCTTCTACTAAATGACAACTGGACTCAAGCGTTAAAAATAGTTTTTTTATTACCCTAAAATACTTCCAAGGCTTTGGATCATTTTCTCAAATAATACGAAACTTAAAAAAATGAAACTCACATCGGCGCCCTCTAGAGACTTCTTCAGCACTGCAACCACCTCCTCTTGGAAGGCAACTTCATCAACACACTTCGGTCTACTGTTAACAAAGCAAACATGCATCACAGCGGGAATATGCCGCACAACACTTGTGGAAACAAGTTGAACTGCTCCATTTAAAGCTGTGCACGATATAAAAGGTATTTAGCGCGTATGATATAAGTTTTGGATGTTTTCCTTATTTGTTTCCCATTATATAATAACTAATAACTGAATAAAACAGGCTTAGTACGGAGTATTTTTTCAGATTAATTTAGATTTTTATTCATCTGTATTGCTGACGATGAATTTAACTGACTCTAATGTAATCCAAAACGGGGTGATCGTGGTGGTAATACAACTTACTACTTCTCTACCCAAGGCACCGGTTTCTGCTTCTTTTCTCCACTGGACCCTGCAGATTTGTCTTTGGCAATTTTACTGCTCTGGGTAGACGCTCCTTTCAAAAAAGCTTGCATGGTTCAGCTTTAAATGAGAAAGGACATCAACTGCGTAGCTCACGAGGTAAAAAGGTCAAAGTTTACGTATATTCACAAATCAAAAAGGCTGGCCTCTATCAGTAACGAGACAACAGCAGAGGAACAAACAACGGCGATCACGCTCAAATAGTCGCTTTACAAAGCGGGTACAGAAAATGGATGGATGGACGAAAAAAAAAGACAACTGTTAGATTTCTATACATTTGAACCATATAGATAATGCACGCGTATTTACGTCTTAGCATTATATAATTGATAAATTATTTTTTAAAATTAAATTTGAAATGTAGCCGCGTACGTTAAGTCTGCTTAATTCTAAAGTTTATCTACCAAGCGTTTATCAAGCTTACAGGATAGAGTTCTCCAATCCACTACATGTCTCATTATATTACTGCATTTTAATTATTCTTACCCTGCTGTCGATCGAAATAATATTAATACGATTCTGACAACTGCGAGTTATTTACACTGAGAGCTCCGAACATGTGTCATACTCCCGCCAGAAGCGCTTCGTGGACGCTCAACTTCCGCTACGATACCGGATTTCCGGAAAGGTAATGGGCGGGGCGAGCGCGCTGAAGGCGGGATCTGGCTGGATCTGTGAGAACTTGAAAGCAAAGTAAACAAAACTTGGAAAAAATATATGATCATTCACCAGTTTTCTAATCTGGGGTCTAAAGTGGTCAGGCTAGCAAGTGTATTTGGTTATTTGTCTATCCTAGCCTGTTGCAGTGTATATTTCCTGTATATTTTGCATGTAAAAATGTTGTTTGTTATGTCAGTGCTTAATATTATCATGTAGTATTCATGAACTTTGTTTTAACCCGACTTAATGGCTTTCTTCATCTTGGCCAGGGACTGCATTTGAAAAGTAGCCACTTGACTAAAATTGGCACATTTTCAGAAATGCCAGCAACAATACTGATAATGAACACCCCTCTAACTGACTCTCAGTTGGTTTAGAAAAAAGACTTTTAAGAGAAAAGAAAGCCTTCCTTTGGTTTTGCATTTTTCTCTTTTTTGTTAGCTGTGCACAACATATCAGAAGAATACATTACAATTAAATTAGTTAAGAAATAACAGATTGCGTATATACAATATTAAGGTGATAACAAGAACCCTCACTGTCTCTAGGTGCTGGTTCAGATGGCATTCTGCAGCAGGGACACCACCCGTCGTGCAGCATCCTGCAAATCTCCCTATCACAACAGCCCACATAACAGAATAACATTAGTGTATGATTCAGTAGGGCTAGTCCAGGTCTGGAAAGTAGTTGGGCCAGATTTTCAAACCAAGAAATTTAGCTGGGCCAGACATTTTCAGCGGCCCAGTAAGCAGCAGGTAATGGCATTTTAAACAAACACAAATCAAGGTACATTATTTTAAAAAACTACAACTGAACAGAATCTGAGAGCAATATTTTTTTTCATTTCTGAAATAAGAAAAATATTTTGGTCGTATCTGACCTAGACACATCCCAAAGAAAAAAAATTCCTATTAGATGGTAAACTGCCAGACATAAAGAAAAAGGGAAAAATCGTCTATAATCATCATCCGCTTATACTGTGGTGATCCATTTCACCCACACAGGCATGATCACCATAAGCGGTTTCCACATTATTGTCGAGGTGACTTTTCACTTTACCTCTGCTTTCTCCGACATCTTCCTGATTCTGCCGCCAACAAGGGGCTCATAGGGTGGAGACTGAGGGTGTTAAACAGACCAATCTTACTTTTGTCACTGAATGCAGCAAATAATGTTGTATTTATCTGTCAAACGTCCAGCACCAGGAAAAGCAACTTATTCAGACAGCTCGTCTACCTGTCTGTCCATGTTGCCGTCCCATGACAACTGGTCCAGCCTACAGGTGCCGTCCCATTCCGGCATGTTACCCATGAGTCATAGCGGCACCTCCGGGAGCAGCTCCAGGTGAGCCCGTGCCTCCCGTCCCCCACCTGCTCCCATGCTGAGTCTCGGGCCCCCGTCTTCCCTCTTGTTCACAATTGACAATAGAAACTGCAATAATAATGGAAGTGCGCCGCCCTACAGGGAAGGAGGAGTGATGGGAGTCCAGGTGGTGGCTAAGCGCGCGTGGGGAGAGGCGTCGTACTGTGAGGCTTCATGAACTTCCGATGGAGCAGTGCTGTCATACAGCGGGGAGCCTAAGAGGGGCACTGTGGCCGGGTGCGAGAGCCCTGGGTAATGAGTTGTAGAGCTGCGCAGGAACTGAGAGCCCAAGCTGTTGGACATTCCACTGGACTGGGAGACTGGGGTGAGCGAGGAGGAGCTCATTGACCACAAACTGGGATACTGGCTGTGTGTGAGCAATGGGGTGGAGATTAAGGAAAGACGTTAAATCAGCATGCAGTGTTGCCTGGAAACAACAACAAATATACTACAGTGTCACTGTACTAAAACAATATCAAAATAATGCCTATTTTTTATTCATTTTACTTGTAGAGTGCAAAGTACAAAGGAAAACAAAGAGTAACTATGGTGAAATAAATCAAAGCATGTCCCAGAATGCAGTGATGGGCCTGAATGGATCAGGACAGAAGAAGGTGAAAGACCTGTTAACGAGGCGAGACGATGCAGACACAGGCCAGGATGTGGGTATAGGCGAGAACAAGAGGGAAGACGGGGGCCCGAGACTCAGCATGGGGGCAGGTGGGGGAGGGGAGGCACGGGCTCACCTGGAGCTGCTCCCGGAGGTGCCGCTATGACTCATGGGTAACATGCCGGAATGGGACGGCACCTGTAGGCTGGACCAGTTGTCATGGGACGGCAACATGGACAGACAGGTAGATGAGCTGTCTGAATAAGCAGCTGCAAGTATAAAACAATAAATGAAGCAGGTATGTGGTGGGCAGTGTTACAGCGTCCTTAATATGGTCAATACAGAAAAGGCACGTCATCATGTTATGTATATACTGCCTCCAGTTACTTAATGCCTAACTTTAATACATTGATTGGTTTGTTCACTGCTGTAGCCTGTGTCAACTTTCGTTTCAGACAGATGTAAAGTCCTTTCTGTTTTTGTTCTGTGGAGTTTTTTTTTGAACAGCATATGGCTGAATTCTGTTAAACCTCAGATTGAAGAAAATTCTGTTAATTGAAAAGCAAATATCAAAAACTCAGTCCGCAGGAATGTTTTTCAGTAGATTTCTGTGGACTTTTGGAAATTTCACGAAATTCCATCGCTCGATTACATAAACACTGAGTGAGATTTCATTCCCATTACTGCAACGTATGAAGAGGATTATGACTTATTACTTTAGGTTATCGGACTGAGTGAGTTTTGGAAATTTGCTCTTCAATCGATAACTGAAGCAGTGCTGTGAATGCAGAGGTTATATGCGTCGCATATCAACAGAACTGTATGTTTTTGTCTTGTCTGAATTATTTTATAATAAAGCTGAATCAGAATCAGCCAAATAAAGCTGATTCTGATTCAGTCAGAGGGTAATCGTCGGCGTGCTGTACTATCGTGGTGACCCACACAGAAACCGGAGTAACCGGAGGAAACCCCACGACGACATGGGGCGAACATGCAAACTCCACACCCATGTGATCCAGGCGGAGACTCGAACCCGGGTCCCAGAGGTGTGAGGCAACAGTGCTAACCACTGCACCACCATGCCGCCCCCTGGATGCTGTTTCATTGTATAAAAAGAAACTTACTGTACTGTACAATAAAGTATTTCACCACTGCTTCTCCCTCAGCTCCCACTATTTGCTATCACATGCATCTTTGGATTTCTTAGTGCAATCTGTGCTTTATTTTTTTCGTGAAATGTAAGTGCAGTATCTGTTTATTAAGTGCTGTGGTTTAATATGTACATTATTATTTCAGCACTGTGTATACTGTCCTTAATGCCTTGCCTCTCTCGTATAACTTGAGATACGCCCAAATTGACTTGCAACAAGTGGTCCTGGTTCCAAATGCGGAAGGCAATGGATACCTGTATTTTATATGCTGTAGTGTGCTGGGTGTCAGACATTGCAATGCACCTTGCTTTGATTTTGACCCGTTAGATCAGAGGGAGGTAATCTTATCCAGAAAGGGCCGTTGTGTATGATGGTTTTCACTGCAACTCTCTGAACAGCGAACCTAACGGTTATCCCAATACCTTGATCTTGCTAGCATATTTAAATGTGTACCTATTCAGGAATAGAGTGGTGAAGGCATTCAGAGGAGGACTGATGATTATCAGAGGGAACAAAGGGACTGGGTACTTGTCAGTATCCAGTAGAACCACCAGACTCCTACACTGAATGGTTCTGGATGTGGCACAGACGTTAATCCCTCTGTATTAGGGGATCCGTCTCCAGTTTGTACTCTTCTAGTTAATAGGCAGATTATCAGACAGATTTTCGCCCTAGTCCAGTACTCATTGACAGCCTAATACACCGTGTTTCAGTTTGTCTTGATAGTCAATACATGTCACAGGATGTACATTACTCTGATGGGCAGGCCCTCTTACATATGATGGAAACGCTACAACAACTTAAGAATAAGGGTCAGAAGAGTGAAATACATATAATGAGTGTGTAGCTCAGCAGACTAAGACTCTGTGGCTGTGATCAGAAGGTCGACGGTTCGTGCTCGGAATTGGCAGGATAGCCATATGTCCACAGGCTTTTGAACAAGACCTGAAAACCCTGGGGGCCTCAAGGTAGCAGTGTCTTCACTGTGACCCCCAAGCTTGTTCTTGCCTTTATAGAGAGTAAGATGGGGCAAATTATTAATCCCATGGGGCCTCAGCAGAATTACAAACCAGTACAAGGAAAATAGTTTTTAATTTTACATACTACCTTCTGCTGGCCTTATGAGAATATTCAGATTATCATTTTTCCCCATAATTGCAATTTTAACATTAAATTGATGATTTTCCCACGGTCCTGTGGCCGCTTTATATGGTAATTATTGATGAAAACTTTTTTGGAAAGTGATACAATATTAAAATTGCTTTATTGCGTAAAAAAAACAGTTTTTATTTAGTAAAATAATGTTTTTTCGCTCTTTATACTGCCGTCTTGTGGCAAATTTAAGTACTGCAGTTTGAAAATAATTAAATGATTTTTTGACGAAATTGCAATACCTACGTTCGAACACAAGATGGCAGCATACTAATTTCCCTATTTTCTCGCTGCCATCTTGTGTTCGAACGTAGGTATTGCAGTTTCGTTTTTTTTGTTTTCAAACTGCAATACCTACGTTCGAACACAAGATGGCAGCAAGAAAATAAGAAAATTAGTATGCTGCCATCTTGTGTTCGAACGTAGGTATTGCAATTTCGTTTTTATTCACTTTTCATACTGCCGCCTTGTGGTAAAATTTGAATACTGCAGTTTGAAAACAATTAAATGATTTCTTCCCGAAATTGCAGTACCTACTTTTGGCCACGAGATGGCAGCAAGAAAAGTTAAAAATTATTTTCCCACGGTCTACTACCAGCTTTATGATGTTAATTCTTTATTAATATAATTTGACTTGGTCCAATGTATTTTTAATACAAACAATTACCACACAAAGCTGCTAGTAGACCGTGGGAAAATAATATTTCTATTTTCTTGCTGCCATCTCGTGGCGAAAAGTAGGTATTGCAATTTCGGCAAGAAATCATTTGTTTTCAAACTGCAGTACCTACTTTTGGCCACGAGATGGCAGCAAGAAAAGTTAAAAATTATTTTCCCACGGTCTACTACCAGCTTTATGATGTTAATTCTTTATTAATATAATTTGACTTGGTCCAATGTATTTTTAATACAAACAATTACCACACAAAGCTGCTAGTAGACCGTGGGAAAATAATATTTCTATTTTCTTGCTGCCATCTCGTGGCGAAAAGTAGGTATTGCAATTTCGGCAAGAAATCATTTGTTTTCAAACTGCAGTACCTACTTTTGGCCACGAGATGGCAGCAAGAAAAGTTAAAAATTATTTTCCCACGGTCTACTACCAGCTTTATGATGTTAATTCTTTATTAATATAATTTGACTTGGTCCAATGTATTTTTAATACAAACAATTACCACACAAAGCTGCTAGTAGACCGTGGGAAAATAATATTTCTATTTTCTTGCTGCCATCTCGTGGCCAAAAGTAGGTATTGCAATTTCGGCAAGAAATCATTTGTTTTCAAACTGCAGTACCTACTTTTGGCCACGAGATGGCAGCAAGAAAAGTTAAAAATTATTTTCCCACGGTCTACTACCAGCTTTATGATGTTAATTCTTTATTAATATAATTTGACTTGGTCCAATGTATTTTTAATACAAACAATTACCACACAAAGCTGCTAGTAGACCGTGGGAAAATAATTTTTAACTTTTCTTGCTGCCATCTCGTGGCCAAAAGTAGGTATTGCAATTTCGGCAAGAAATCATTTGTTTTCAAACTGCAGTACCTACTTTTGGCCACGAGATGGCAGCAAGAAAAGTTAAAAATTATTTTCCCACGGTCTACTAGCAGCTTTTTGATGTTAATTCTTCATTAAAATAATTTGACTTGGTCCAATGTATTTTTAATACAAATAATTACCACACAAAGCTGCTAATAGACCGTGGGAAAATAATTTTTCTATTTTCTTGCTGCCATCTCGTGGCCAAACGTAGGTACTGCAATTTCGGGAAGAAATCATTTAATTATTTTCAAACTGCAGTACTTAAATTTGCCACAAGACGGCAGTATAAAGAGCGAAAAAACATTATTTTACTAAACAAAAACAGTTTTTTTTACGCAATAAAGCAATTTTAATATTGTTTCACTTTCCAAAATAGTTTTCATCAATAATTACCATATAAAGCGGCCACAGGACTGGGGAAAATCATCAATTTAATGTTAAAATTGCAATTATGGGGAAAAATGATAATCTGAATATTCTCATAAGGCCAGCAGAAGGTAGTATGTAAAATTAAAAACTATTTTCCTTGTACTGGTTTGTAATTCTGCTGAGGCCCCATGGGATTAATAATTTGCCCCATCTTGCTCTTCATAAAGGCAAGAACAAGCTTGGGGGTCACAGTGAAGAGACTGCTACCTTGAGGCCCCCAGGGTTTTCAGGTCTTGTTCAAAAGCCTGTGGACATGTGGCTATCCTGCCAATTCCGAGCACGAACCGTCGACCTTCTGATCACAGCCGTAGAGTCTTAGTCTGCTGAGCTACACACTCATTATATGTATTTCACTCTTCTGACCCTTATTCTTAAGTTGTTGTAGTGTTTCCATCATATGTAAGAGGGCCTGCCCATCTGAGTAATGTACATCCTGTGACATGTATTGACTATCAAGACAAACTGAAACACGGTGTATTAGGCTGTCAATGAGTACTGGACTAGGGCGAAAATCTGTCTGATAATCTACCTATTAACTAGAAGAGTACAAACTGGAGACGGATCCCCTAATACAGAGGGATTAACGTCTGTGCCACATCCAGAACCATTCAGTGTAGGAGTCTGGTGGTTCTACTGGATACTGACAAGTACCCAGCCCCTTTGTTCCCTCTGATAATCATCAGTCCTCCTCTGAATGCCTTCACCACTCTATTCCTGAATAGGTACACATTTAAATATGCTAGCAAGATCAAGGTATTGGGATACCCGTTAGGTTCGCTGTTCAGAGAGTTGCAGTGAAAACCATCATATCCAGCCCTTTCTGGATAAGATTACCTCCCTCTGATCTAACGGGTCAAAATCAAAGCAAGGTGCATTGCAATGTCTGACACCCAGCACACTACAGCATATAAAGTACAGGTATCCATCGCCTTCCGCATTTGGAACCAGGACCACTTGTTGCAAGTCAATTTGGGCGTATCTCAAGTTATACGAGAGAGGCAAGGCATTAAGGACAGTATACACAGTGCTGAAATAATAATGTACATATTAAACCACAGCACTTAATAACAGATACTGCACTTACATTTCACGAAAAAAATAAAGCACAGATTGCACTAAGAAATCCAAAGATGCATGTGATAGCAAACAGTGGGAGCTGAGGGAGAAGCAGTGGTGAAATACTTTATTGTACAGTACAGTAAGTTTCTTTTTATACAATGAAACAGCATCCAGGGGGCAGCATGGTGGTGCAGTGGTTAGCACTGTTGCCTCACACCTCTGGGACCTGGGTTCGAGTCTCCGCCTGGATCACATGGGTGTGGAGTTTGCATGTTCGCCCCATGTCGTCGTGGGGTTTCCTCCGGTTACTCCGGTTTCCCCCCACAGTCCAAAAACATGCTGAGGCTAATTGGAGTTGCTAAATTGCCCGTAGGTGTGCATGTGTAAATGAATGGTGTGTGAGTGTGAGCTGTGATGGGCCATCCTGGGTTGTTCCCTGCCTCGTGCCCATTGATTCCAGGATAGGCTCCGAACCCCCCGTGACCCAGTAGGATAAGCGGTTTGGACAATGGATGGATGGAAATAGCATACAGATTAAGCACCTGTACTGTGCTATCTGCTTATAGTAGCTGTCCATTGTAGATACATCACTGTATGCATGCTATATTAAGAGCTAGATAAGGACAGTGGGTCATTATATGGCTTGCAGTCCTGCTCATTTTCCTGCACCCGTTACACTAAGTGATACCCCCACTAATGTCCTATTTCATCCACTTTCGGGCATCTCTTGATCAGTGTATATTTTTTACTATGGACCTTGGACATACATGCGATTGGACACACACACACACACACACACACACACACACACACACACACACACTTACACTAATTACCTAATTAACCTTCTGTGCAAGCAGGTAAACATTTACCATCTATATAAGTATTCCACATTGCATAGAGAGTGTCTAATCTATATTAAAGGTGACTCAAAAGAAGTCAGACTTCAGTAAAGACTGTAAATTGGCAGCCATAACATAAGCCATAAATAATTACCAAATGAGTCATCCCATTTCGGAAACATTTATTGATATTCTTTCATAACACACAGACATGAGTTTTTTTTTTCAACTGTCAGTATCCGATCCAAATGAGATTCCCATTTCCTTTCTGTGGGATCCAACAGAACACAGGCTGACCATCAGTCAACATGCCTTCAACCGTGCAGGACAGGACCCAGTCCAGGCCAAACCTCACGGTGCTGGTGTTGATAAAAAAAATGTAAGGAACATGCAGCTGCAGCTCACACACAAACACAGTCCACAGCATCCAGAAAAAGGTCAGGCCTTTTTCTTCTTTAGCTGACTCCGCCCAGACCGCGCCCCCTTCTGGGCGCCTCGCACTATGCCTTTGAACTGGCCCTGCAGCTTGGCCCGTTTCCTGTTTCCCAATGCAAGTCATCAGATTCACCCGTAAATGATATTTTGAATCGGAACGATATTTATTACTATTGTTTAGATTAAATATATAACTGTTTAATGATTGAATATAACTTGATATTGTTGTTTGTGTTGTTTAGTTTGAGGTTCTAGTTTCTGTCTTTATCCGCTTTAGTTTCAGTAGGCAGCTGGTTCATCCCAGGCTCAGGGTCTCTCTGCTCTTCATCAAACCCACACCCCCAGTTTGGGAGCACCCTCTCCCTCTCCTCCCCCCACGGCTGTGACTGTTACTCCTCCTTGAGGAGTAACCGCTCCGTACCCTATCCCAGCCCCTATACCCACAGGAGTGCATCACCCAGTGAGCAGCCGCCCTGCCTGTCCCCTCACACAAGCAAACACTGAAATCATGGTCCTAAGCTCTCTGTGTGGGTCACCACGATAGTACATCACACCGACGATTACCCTCTGACTGAATCAGAATCAGCTTTATTTGGCCAAGTATGTTCACACATATTGGGAATAGTCAGACATTTAATCAAAATAATTAAGACAAGACATAAACATACAGTTCTGTTGATATGCGTCGCATATAACCTCTGCATTGACAGCACTGCTTCAGTTATCGACTGAAGAGCAAATTTCCAAAACTCACTCAGTGCGATAACCTAAAATAATAAGTCATAATCCTCTTCATACGTTGCAGTAATGGGAATGAAATCTCACTCAGTGTTTATGTAATCGAGCGATGGAATTTTGGGAAATTTCCAAAAGTCCACAGAAATCTACTGAAAAACATTCCTGCGGACTGAGTTTTTGATATTTGCTTTTCAATTAACAGAATTTTCTTCAATCTGAGGTTTAACAGAATTCAGCCATATGCTGTTCAAAAAAAAAACTCCACAGAACAAAAACAGAAAGGACTTTACATCTGTCTGAAACGAAAGTTGACACAGGCTACAGCAGTGAACAAACCAATCAATGTATTAAAGTTAGGCATTAAGTAACTGGAGGCAGTATATACATAACATGATGACGTGCCTTTTCTGTATTGACCATATTAAGGACGCTGTAACACTGCCCACCACATACCTGCTTCATTTATTGTTTTATACTTGCAGCTGCTTATTCAGACAGCTCATCTACCTGTCTGTCCATGTTGCCGTCCCATGACAACTGGTCCAGCCTACAGGTGCCGTCCCATTCCGGCATGTTACCCATGAGTCATAGCGGCACCTCCGGGAGCAGCTCCAGGTGAGCCCGTGCCTCCCCTCCCCCACCTGCCCCCATGCTGAGTCTCGGGCCCCCGTCTTCCCTCTTGTTCTCGCCTATACCCACATCCTGGCCTGTGTCTGCATCGTCTCGCCTCGTTAACAGGTCTTTCACCTTCTTCTGTCCTGATCCATTCAGGCCCATCACTGCATTCTGGGACATGCTTTGATTTATTTCACCATAGTTACTCTTTGTTTTCCTTTGTACTTTGCACTCTACAAGTAAAATGAATAAAAAATAGGCATTATTTTGATATTGTTTTAGTACAGTGACACTGTAGTATATTTGTTGTTGTTTCCAGGCAACACTGCATGCTGATTTAACGTCTTTCCTTAATCTCCACCCTATTGCTCACACACAGCCAGTATCCCAGTTTGTGGTCAATGAGCTCCTCCTCGCTCACCCCAGTCTCCCAGTCCAGTGGAATGTCCAACAGCTTGGGCTCTCAGTTCCTGCGCAGCTCTACAACTCATTACCCAGGGCTCTCGCACCCGGCCACAGTGCCCCTCTCAGGCTCCCCGCTGTATGACAGCACTGCTCCATCGGAAGTTCATGAAGCCTCACAGTACGACGCCTCTCCCCACGCGCGCTTAGCCACCACCTGGACTCCCATCACTCCTCCATCCCTGTAGGGCGGCGCACTTCCATTATTATTGCAGTTTCTATTGTCTCTCTGTTGCTTTTCCTGGTGCTGGACTTTTGACAGATAAATACAACATTATTTGCTGCATTCAGTGACAAAAGTAAGATTGGTCTGTTTAACACCCTCAGTCTCCACCCTATGAGCCCCTTGTTGGCGGCAGAATCAGGAAGATGTCGGAGAAAGCAGAGGCAAAGTGAATAGTCACCTCGACAATAATGTGGAAATCAATCAATCAAAATCTTGGGTCGTCTATTGGTGGCAGTGACTTCCTGTGTGACACATGGGGCTGGACGTTCCAGATGTGCCCTCACAAGGTCAAAGAGCTCTTGCAAAGCCAGGGTGATAGCAGGAGGTACTTCAATGTGATTAGACAGGGCCTGCAGAAGATACAGCTCCTGATGACAAAGGAACTCCAGGTAATCCAAATTTAGTGGAGTCGCGCTGAATCCCATTTCTATTTTATGCAGACTTTCGAGAAGGTGGTATCTGAGCTGTTCACAGAACAAATTATAGTTAATTAGGTGTCAAGATCTTGTCTCTGATCCACACACTAGGCCTACCATTCAAAAGTTTTAGTCATGAAAATGAAATGTTTTTGTTTTGTGAGGTGCTTGTTCATGTATGATGATGTAGTGGCTGCTCTGTTTGACCGTGGTAAACCTTTTCACAAACAATATAAGTGAAGAAGTATGACATTAGATCTAAGGACCAGAGTCAAATAAAGTTAAATAAAATCCATCAAAAACACTTACTCAGTGGAGATTCCAATGTAGTAGGCAGACAACTTTATGGCTTTAATAATGAGTGTATTTAGCAGCTACAAGGACAAAAGATATTATAAACCTCTCAATTTTAATGCTAATTTAATAAACATTAACAGATAGCACTTAAGGTGGTTTCGCCTGCTAACACTAACCCGAGAACTAATATCTGAGGATCGCTCTTACCAGGATTTGAATTTATTAAATTGGCTTTGTGTTGTTATTCACAATGCAATCACATTGGCCCATTCTTTTATATACGGTAAGACGAAGCGGGAAAAATTATGATAGCATACTATGATAAATAATATTGCACGAGATACCAGCTATACCGTATTGAATTTCAAGCTCTGCTTTAATTAAGACACACAAGATTCCAATCCTTAACGTGGAATATGAAAACAGAATCTCTAAAAGATGTGAACTCAGTGTAAGACTCCGACATCATGACAGTGTGAATCCCACATCCATTGGTCAATTATCTTCATCTTCTACCAAAGCAAAAAGCCAATCGTAGTCAATATAAAAAAACAATCAAAGAAGCGGAGCCATTAGCCACTGTTCCCGCCTCCAAAGTGTCAAAATTCTTCCTGTCGAGCGAGTGAGTGCTGTGCAATCGCGAGCGCGTAGAGAGCATGGATTTTTTGCTCGCAAGCGCATGCGCGCGTGGTTTTTATGCGCACGAATTTTGGCACTAATTTAACGCCATATTATTTTGCATTTAAAAGACCGGAGTGAAACACGCTTGTCGGAAAGGCTGCTAAAGGATAAAAGAAAACAGTCATTAATAGTAGAATGTGATTAGGAGAAGTAACACACCGCTCCGCCTTTTCTGGGAATTTACTTGTTGAGTGATGAATTTAATTATATAACTATAGCCTAATTATTCAACTAATTCGTTATGAATTAATTAACTCACTTTAGATATCGCAAACTACAATATTGACCATATTCGTTTATGTCGCTCTTTGTGTAAACGGCTTAAACCAAAACCTGTTTCTCGTTAATATACTTTAAACGCTACCTGTATTCACCGTTAATTCATGTAACGGCTACATTTTTTCTTAACTTTGTACATATTATGTTACATACATGCAGTAATCCCAAGTTTCTTAATTACTACTGGCCTATTTATGAAGAGGTGAAATATTAATTCAAATTCTTTAATGTTCCACTTCACATGCATCTTTAATAATACCATATATTCCAAAGACGCAATCACATACCGCAAATGATTAACTAACCACCGTATAATTATAAGGACAAAATAAGGTGAGGGTTGTGTTACCTCAGCGTCCCACCTTACTCTAAATAAATAAATAAATAAAAATTCCACCCATACATCTTCCGTACTGTATTTTTTTAGTGCAATATACATGAAAATAAAACGTCAAGATAGAATTGATTGGATATCACCTTTAATTTCCTACTTAAGTCTATAAAAATCGATTTTATTTATAATTTGAATATATTTGCGATGTTCTATTACAGCCAAGAAATTCTCAGCGAGCAGTAAAGCTACTGTGGCCGATTTAAAGTCTGCTTTTGATGCATAATTTTAATTTATATCGTGTAAGAATAAAGGTTATCATTCTTTTTTTCTGATGAGCGATCCTGTGGTTTCCTTTACGCCACTCTCTTCAGTTTGCCATGCCCTCTGTTCATTTAAGATCACTCGCTCGCTGCCTGCGTTCGTCCACCCCTTGAATTTGTCACGGTCCCTGGGGCACCTCAGAATAATACTACGCTGATAATGTATTTACATATTTTTCCTGCTGAGTGTGACACAAAGCAGAAACACAATGGAAGCTTTCTACAAGTATAGCGTTTTGGCGTAATCGTTGTCCTAAATCTGAGTACAAATTAAATCAGAATATATACACAATCCAGCCAGATGCAGAAAGAAAATATGGCAGTAGAAGGTATTCCTTCTAGGTATGTTAAAGGTTTGGGTAGTATATCCTTGATGTTATTCTCCAGTTACAGGTATCCCCTTTTTAAGATTAACTAGTTCCAGTGTGAATATTAATTTACTGAAAGTGAGCATCTTTTTTACATAACAGTTGCATGGTTGGGTAACATGAGATCATCCGCTGTCTGGGAGAGATCAGCACTGTTCCATTTATCCTGCAGAGCTTGGGATTCACAATAAAATCCCATTAGAGCTGCGTGCCTCCCCCGAGACAGGTAGCAGCTCTCTGATTTGCTTCCTGGCATTTGACTCAGCTTTTATGGTAATTAGACAGCCTCTTGTTTGAAACAAGGTACGATCCTTCTAAATGTAACTCTTATTGCGTGGATGCATTCACACATAGAGGAAAACACTGGCAAAAAACACACAGAACTCCTTTTAAAACACAAGGAACATCCTCCGTGCAGTATCAGTCAGCAACTCTTTTTCAGCCCCCCGGGTGATTGCGACTGGGAGTGGCATTTGCTTCATGTGAGCTGGGAGCCTCTAGCGCCGGGATTCAGAGTGGATGCAGCGGCTGGTTTGAGATGCTCTACTGGCTGAGGGAGGAAGAGATGTCTCTGCAGGAGCTCCAGCAGCGGGTGGACTGTGTCATCACCCATGTCGGTGAGTGCGGTTGCCTCTGCCCGTCCGATTGGAAGCGCGCGGTGTGGCGATGGGAAACACCGCATAGTAGTCGGGCTCGTGTACTGCTACCGGTATCACCTGGGTGGGACCCAGGGAGGCACGGCCGCGGAGACAATACAGTGATATCCTCATAGTCGGTTTGCATGAGGAGTGGTCTGTGGGTTCTGTTAGTCAGGCTGTAATGTTTTTGCATCAGTCATTTTATCTGATTATCACTGTGCGTGTCATTGTTACTCTCCGTAGAATCTAATCCTCATCTACATAACGAGCAGCTCCTGTATGACATAAAATATCTTGATCAGTGTCGATCAGAAAACTATTATATATTTTCTCCGAGGTAATGCTGTGCATTCAATGGAAGACAACTGTATGGTAAGATGATGTTCTGTCCACGTATCTAAATTCAGCGCTGCCTTCTGTATTGAAAACCTCATAAATAAAAACTTTGATTTATATAAATGGTTATATTAAATTATTATGAACACATTATGGTGCCATATCATATTAATATTATTATAATTTTGATCATAGATTGAATTAAAGAAATCACTGAGCTTGGTAAAAAAAAAAAGCTATGTATATCAGAAAATAATTACAAGAAACTGCATAATCCATATATATTATTTGAGCAGGTTTTCAAGGAAAGCTTGGGGAAGTAGGTTATTGTGACATGCTAGACTGATTGTATGTCTATGATATACCATCTATCATCGTCTCCATGGATGCAACCAGCCCCATGGGACGTACTTGTGGTTACCATAGAAACAGGGATAGCCAATGCCCGCACAAACTATGTGCATCAGGCCACATTGATTTATAAGAGCAGCTTGCAGTAGACGTATGCTCTAATGCTGCTTGTAAGTATGTTGTGCTTACTTATCGCGCTGGTGTTGTGTTGTTGTCAAACCTGCTGTGTGTAACCTGACCTACTGCAGAAAATTTTCCTCTGAGGACCAATGCAGTACCTACCTAGCTACCTGCCTACACCCATTCCTCGGTATTGTCATAGGTTTCGGCTGACTTTAAGTTTGTCCAGTCAGGTAATATTATCCTCAAAGTATTAATCAATGATATTTTATAAGCAGTGTTTTTCCCTAGTATTTTAAAGTATATGGAATTTGACCTGAACATTTGAAATGAGTAAGCCAATATATTTTTTCCATTAATATTTTTGGTCAGAGATACAGTATGCTTTCCTTCTCATCATCTTTTCTTTCTATTTAAAGTAGAAGTGTATTAATAAGCTTTTGGAAGGACAGTATAGGTGTATAGTAGTACTCTTGTTTTTAATTGTATGATAACCAAAACGTAGAATGTTCATCTATATCAGGAGACAATGATTTAATCTTAATCATTCTGACTCAGTGCATTACTATCATAGACATATTGCTGTATGAACTCTGTGAGTCACAAAGGTGGAGGATAATTGAAATCATGTTTACGGTGTACATGCTCTGCAATGACTGCAGATTACATCATTGCATGCAAGCAGACTGTAGAGGAGTGTGGATTACACTAATGTGTCAGGTAGGCTGAGGGGATATGCAGATAACATTTCACTTAATAGTCAACTATTGATCTTCTAGGAAGAGTGAATAGATGTTTCATTGTACAAGACAAAATACTTCCCCCACATGTTGTTGTTTAGTCTGATGTATAGTGGCCTTTAGCGATGTCCCACAAAGTGGAAAGCTGCGTATGAGACGAATTTAACATTTCCATGCTAAATAGCCTTTTAGCATCTGGATTAATCAATGTAACCAAAACAAGTGCATGAAACCCTTTTTTTTCCCCTTTATCACTCGTCAGGATTAAATTTAAACGGATAAAAGCCCCTTACTGATGGAAGTATTTTTATCTAAGGGCTTATATCTGATATTTTACTTTTCATAAATATTTAATCTTTGAATAACTATAAGAGCAATCGATAACACTGTTGTATGAATAATAAATTAGAACTTTACCACTGAGCAAAATGTATGTTTGTCAATTTGAAGTTGTGGTCGAATAGGTATAATTTAGATGCATCGGTTTTATAAGAGGAAAATGTTTTGATTTGATTTTAAGTCAGTCATCCATCCATCCATCCATCCATCCATCCATCCTTCTTCTTAAACCAATCATTCAGGTCAGTCTTCTGTAGGGTTGGCTGATATAACAGTAAAATATCATATCATGATTATGAACATTAATAAGCGTTTGAATATTGTGAGTATTGTGATATAGCCTGAACACTTGTTTTGCAGAATTGACAGTTGTAAGACACTATTTTTGCACAAATTCCATCAAGGTATGAGTTTGTCATTAATGTAATTTATCATTACAGTCAGTTCTTCTACAATGTGAATAATGTGTTCCTGAAAAAAACCCAAGTTCACTAAAATCGCATACTAAAGTACACATATCCAATGGGAGAAATAGGGTTATGGGAATGCAGCTCCAAAACTTAGTAACTTATGCCAAACAAAATTAATTGAATAATAAGAACAGTGATAACAGTGGCCAATACTGTAATTAATGCATTTTCAATAAGAAATAATAATACATTAATAAATTGTATCATAAACACCTCCTATGGGCCATATGAGTCTCATGAGAATTGCGTAGAAACCATTTTAACCAAACATGCCGAACTCATTAAGTTGTCCATTGCTGGGAGTTGAGAGTAGCGAGCCACAGCCACTATATGGCGGGCATACCCACAGCAAAAATATAGTGGATTATGGTATATGGAGGGGCACTGAAGGCAACATGGCTACAGAGAGTCTACATAAAGCAAGAGGCAATTAATAGCAAGATGCATATACACAGAGTTATTCTTTATGAGCACTGCATTTCTGCATTCTGCATTAAGTGGCTTGTAGGGCATGATTGTGAGTCTTTGACTGTGTGTTTTCTGCAATACACAGGCGTCTCTCCCAGAGTGAACCACTTTGCACCCCGGAATAGGCTCCAATCTCTCCCCAACCCTCTCCTCCATAGATGGTTGGATGATGGATAAATCAAATAAAACATAAATCTGTAAAAGCTTCTAAAGCATTTCAAATAGGGATAACAGGAAGGGCAGGAGGAAAAACTCTACCATGATCCTATCTAATGTCATCACTTCTGTTCATTATCTCACATAGTTTTGATACTTCCTTCATTCTTCCCTTCTGTAATTGTGGCATTGAATAGTTATAGCAGAATCCACAGGAGTGGATGAGAATTTGTATGCAAGGCTGAGACATGTGCGAAAATGACCGTATTATATTATACATCTCTCAGGAATTATACTTTCATTGATATTCATTATTTGCTCACAAGATGTTATCCATGGGGACATACATAGAAAATAAAAACAAAAAATAAGCTCTGAATTAAATCATGTATAAATCAAGTGTGAGTTTTCAGTATCCTCAGTACAGTAATAATTCGATAAGAGTCAATGAAAGTATGACATTGACATGTTGGGGAAATGCATTGTGGTAAGAGATGTTCATTATGTCCTTAACATTATCCATTCTGCAGCTCTTTGCCCAAAACTCTAATATTAATCACAGCCTTGGTTATGACATTATTCTGCACTGTTGCGTTGTGTGTTGCTCCCTGCATCCTTGGGAAATGTTTGTCCTTCCCTTACTGATCTTGGTCAGAGGCCAACTTTTGTCTTTAACCGGCTGAACAATGGAACAATAGTGCTTGCAACCATTATAGATGTAAATCACAGGGCTGACCTAAATGCAGTTCAAACAGACTACTGCTCAGTAAGATTAGTTCAGCATTTGTGTCTAGGTCAACAGAGCTCAAGACTATCCCCAAGTTAGGGAAAATAGAGTGGGTTATATGCTTGCTTTCCATGCTTAGCTAATCTCTCTGATCATTGGTAGATCTAATCCTTTAATGCTAAAGGAGATGCTGTAATCCCAGGTAGCATCAATTTGTTTTTGAAAAATGAATGACTATGGCGCACTGTGTATGATCTCGGTTCTGCTTTCTCTCCCATGCTTGTACTGTGAAGAGAGAGACTACACTGACTCTGATCATTCATCATAAGCTTGTATTATTAAAGAGAAATTTAAGTGGAACGTTTGCTTTTTGTTGAAATATGGCCATTGTAGTCAATACTGCAGACTGATGTTGCAACAAATGCAGTGTTGACTGCATCTAATCTTGACCTGAACACAAATAGTTCAGCACAAACTTTTGGTACTTAGAAGCTTTGAATGTTTTTCTGGTTTCCTTAATCTTTTTTTATATAACTCTCATTAATTGCCTTAGTCGTTTTGTAGTATTACTCTCTCATCTTGAGGGTGCAAAAACAAACCACAAAACACAAGGAGGTGCTGGGCAGTAACTACAGTATTTTGTCCTGCTTCCAACAGTCACAACTAGTGGGACTGAAAATGCATTTGCAAATTTACAATATGAGGAAATAATAAAACACGTTTTATTTCAGTCTCTGGCTTATGGATGTATGTGATACTCAAAAAGCCTTTGAAGCAGATGTTTGATTCTTCTTAAGGAGGCAAGTGGTGCTAACCAGAACTGGGAGGGCTTTCAAGGCTGGGGCGTGGACCACGGGCAGGAAGGGAGGAGCTGTGGTCAGAAAGGAAATGGCAAAGCTAGAGGTGTGATTCCCAGTTCTGGGGCCTCCAAGTAGGGAAGGCATCCAAAAAATGTTCTGAAGTATACTGAGGTCCTGCTAAGCTTTGCTAGTTGCATTTTGTATGTGAATATATTTGGTTTAGGGACAGTAATGAAAAAAAAGCCTGTTTGCTATATCTATCCATTCATAACCACTTATTGAGTACAAGATCACAGTGAATCTCTGGATGGGATTACAGGCTCTTTGCTATATGTAATTGTCAGTATGTTTGTCTTCAACTCACTGTACACATCATTACATGGTGAGACATGTTGATCACAAAGGTATGAGTGTTACTGGGTTTATAGACGTTTTTATTGTTTCGGGAAACCGTTCACATTTCAGGTAATATTGGACATTTGATACTGGTTGGGTTCATGTGCTTTGATTGTAATATAACCAAGTGCAAAACATTTCTTTTTATTGCAGACTATTACAGAGTGCTCAGTCACTCCTTTTATTTTTAGTTTATAGTGCAGCAAGCATTTGGTGAGTTTTGTTGAGTCATGTATAATAATATAAATACTCTTTAGGACAGCTGTATTACAGCAGTCTCAAAATAATCAGAGATCTAAATTATACAACATACAACCATATAAGTAACACTACAGCAGTTAGAGATTGTGATAGATTGGGAGCCCTCCATCTGCATTTGTGTTTGCTTGACAAATTGCATGTTTTTCCTGGGCCTGTTGTAGAGTCTACATTAACAGACCTCATTAAGTCACCCCCGTTACAGTACCTTTAAGTGCTTACAAGATTGCATAAAATAATATCTGCATGATGCAAAAACTGATAAGTTAAAACATATTTTTATCTTTTTATGCATTCTTATCATCAAAGTGAAATGAAAGGATGTCTTTGTTTTTGTGTAACGTCTCTGATGAAACAAAGCGATGTGCTGGGTGGGAGAGGAAAGGGAAGGCCTTTCTGCAGTCGTTGAGGATATGTGAAGAGGCAGGGCTGTTAGAGAAGCAGTGACTGAGAGCCCAGACGCATCTGTTCAACTGCTCTCCAGGCTGCTGGGATATTGTACCTGGCCACGTCCTGACATGGGATCCAAAATGTGTAAGTGTGTCATTTTCTGTGTCCCAATGATCCGTACTGTACTTGTAAAACAGGCGTGAATGTGGATCTTCTGTAAGTAGCACTGTGTTAGTTTGTCTTTGTTGAAGGGGATACAGAGCTCAGTATTAAGGAAATTTCTGTCTGGGAGTTGGTTTAAGTGACAGAGCTTGGGTTTGAGTAAGAAACAGGTTAGATCCCAGGTAATGTGATTAGGGACATCAGTATAACTTTAATTAGCAACATGCAATACAGTAAATGGTTATAATACTATTACATGTTATAAGTGTAGTTTACTGACAATGAAAGTACCCTTTAATGTTTCCCTGTAGTGTAATTCCATTTGTTATGTAATCCAGGTTTAAAGGGATTAAGACAGACAAACTGCTTATCCTCAGTTATTGTGCAGCCATACTGTGAGGGAAGGAATGATGTCGGTGAAGATGCCAGCGCTGGGTTGTGGAGAGAGGATGCCGTGCTCCCCGGGACATGGAAAGTGAATCTCAAACAGGAGACAGGCTGAGGAAGGTGGAAACAGGAGGGACGTGGCGGGGGGAGTGAGATGAGAAATGGGAGTTTGGGATGGCTGGAGTCAGCAGTGGAGGTTAGAGGTGCCTCGGTGCTGCTCAGGTGGGGGTTACAGTAGGAAGACACACCCTGAGAAGGCAGCTGGGAAGCAGGCAGTTTGAGCTTGCTGCAGAAATGACCGAGGCGGTCTGGAAGAACATGGCAACGGGAAGCCGCTCCGAGTTCGAGTTCCCCTCCTCTCACTGCGCCACACTGACCTTGGCTCCACTGGGCACAAGCTGACCGGTTCCTGGAGGCTGCCAGGGACAGCAGCATAGCTTAGCCGGACCTTGGCACAAGCACACAGGCACATGCTCGCACAGACTGACGCATACAGAGATAGGCATACGGATATCTTGGCACCCGGCTGCAGAATGGATGCCCGTTCTTCCTGCTATCAGACCTTCCCCTCCGCACGCTTGGCATGCAGGCATCGGACCTGGGAAGACTCCTTCTCCACAGTGTGCATCTCTGCCGAGGAGATGGAGTCTTACTACTTCTTCCTGTGGGTGTGTCAGAAGACTGAATCTGCTACTGCGAGAAGTATGTCGTCCTCCATATGTGTAGCGCTCCTGCTTTGCTGCCGTTCTCGTGCCGCTGGCTGCTGTTCCTTGTGGATCACATGCTTTCCATCCACTCAGGCTGGCTTTTGAAACGACGGCTGTCCAGATTTTCTGACTAATTGAGTTCCTCTTTGTTGGAAGGTTTTAGTATCAGACAGCTGAATGTGATTTCAGGGGGTGGATCAGCTGTTTGGCAAAATGGTAACATTTAAATTTCAATGCTTTCTTGGAAAAAAAATCTGAGATGGAGCTGTGATATTAATGTAACTAGTAGCAAAATATAATTTGGGAAATAGCACTTTACTAAAATAGTCTTATGTTAATCAATGTAACAATGAACCTGTTTTAATACTGTTTCATTAGCAGTAATATGATATCACGCTCGATTTCAAGGTGGGGCTGGGCCATTGTACCAGGGGGTTTCCCTGTAAATATTGATTCTTAAATGACAAGCATCTGGGTTCTGAGGGGTGAAGCTTCCCATTGCTTGTCTTCTCTGTCTTTCTCTCTCTCTCTCTGTCTCCTAGTTTCCTAATATAAATTTTCAGCTTATTTAGTGAAATGCATTTAGCTGTTACCTCATTCCCAACATCAAGGGCAAGCGTTTCCGCTCCAGTGGGTATTGCTGCAGCACTTGCTGATGCTGATGTTGATGATGTCATTATGCTATGTGCACCCAAGTGAGTTGAGAACATGCTGAAATTGAGTCATATATATCTGCAACGCAAAAAGTAACGTATCGAGAAATTGTGCGTTAACCAAAATAGTTTTTGCGGAAGATAAATAGAATATCACATGAGATGATTTCGGGAGCGGCATGGTGGTGCAGTGGTTAGCACTGTTGCCTCACACCTCTGGGACCCGGGTTCGAGTCTCCGCCTGGGTTACATGTGTGTGGAGTTTGCATGTTCTCCCCATGTCGTCGTGGGGTTTCCTCCGGTTTCCCCCCACAGTCCAAAAACATGCTGAGGCTAATTGGACTTGCTAAATTGCCCATATGTGTGCATGTGTGAGTGACTGGTGAGTGAGTGTGCCCTGTGATGGGCTGGCCCCCCATCCTGGGTTGTTCCCTGCCTCGTGCCCATTACTTCTGGGATAGGCTCCGGACCCCCCGTGACCCAGTAGGATAAGCGGTTTGGAAGATGGATGGATGGATGAGATGATTTCAACATTTAGTGAGGTGTTGTACTGTATATTATTACCGTCCCTGTTTTTAATATTCATATTTATATATATTGTTTGTATATTTTCAAATATGTAATTCTTAAAATATGTAAGAATAAATATTTGTGTTTAAATTAGTGCACACATCCTACTTGTAATTACTGTTCAACATACTGTGTAAGCTTTTTTATGCATCAGTACTTCAGAACGTTGAGATAAATTTATAGATAGCAAAAAATAAGTAAAGCTTGTAATAGGTTTTATGAGTATTGTGAGGGGATTCTGTTCATTTGCAAGTTATTCTTTTCATCACAAGCCTAATGGTCTTACACACATTCTTCCAGTTTCTCTGGATGCTGTACTGGGTTGCGGTTAAACGATCTTTATTCTGAAATCCTAGAATGTGGGACTGCCAAGATACTGGAGGACAGGTGTAGGCCATATTTTGTTTTTGTTCATTTTTTTGCCCTCATATTACACTGACAAGGTTTGTATGGTCAAATATGGACAACTATTAATGCTGGGATATTTTTTTCTAATGAAAGACTGTATTTGTCTTTTTTTTAAATAATTGAAGGAAACACACATAGACTGTGTGAATGTGCTCTGCGATGGGCTGGCCCCCCCATCCTGGGTTGTTCCCTGCCTCGTGCCCAGATAGGCTCCAGACCCCCCGCGACCCAGTAGGATAAGCGGTTTGGAAAATGGATGGATGGATGGATGGACACACATAGACATTAACCATTTCTGATTATATATTGAATATTTCAAACTAAAAGCACAAACCGCTTGAAAGGAAAATGTCTTATGAAAAAGGTCACATTTTAGTTTTAATAAAAAAAGCAAGTTCCCTAAAAAAAGTATAAAATAAAAAGTTTGCATTTTTTTTGCAAATAAAATACAGTACAGCTATTTCAAAAACTTTTCAAATTACAACACTGCTCAAATTAAATTACCTACTGAACTGTGTATAATTTAAATACGCTATAATACAGCACAGTACCGTACAATAAAATATAGCTTATTGTAGTTTCACAACTGCATCTTGTTGGCGCGTTTTTGGCAGTTTTTCATAAACTTTGAAGACTCTATTGGTAATTGAGAGAAAACGACTTTATTTTTCCCATCATGTTTTCTATGCATGCAGCATTAGCCTCAGGTAGCTAGCAGAATCAATACAGGTCACCGCACGGCAAAATAAGCAAGTAAGACAAAAAAGAATAAAAAAAGAACTAGATTTTTTTTTCCATATGTTATGATGTATAAAGAGACCCTAAATAAACATTGTATGGTGACTAATTGATTACTATATGCATACTTTTTTTGGATACATATGAGTTTTTGATACATATGAGTGGTTGATCACTATATGCGGAACAGACACTGGGGAAAGTATTAACAGATTTTTTTTAAAGAATTAACAGAATAAAAAAAAAAAAAAACGAAGAAATCAACATGTACAAAATTATGTCAATTAGAGGTTTTGATTCATTTTTGATTAATTGCCCTGCCCTACTGGAGGAAACCGATTCCAGCGGGGGAGCCTTTAACTTCCCTGTTTTTTTGTGCCAGCTATTTGATTTCTTAGTCATTTCCAAAAGAGTGATTGACTGCAGTTGAGTTTTCTGTAATGATTTTCATTAGACACATGTCACTGCTGTTTTGCCCTCCCTGAATAATTTACTCAGGGCTAATGAACTCTGGGCTAAAGAGAATACAGTAGAGGACCTTGGGGTTTAGATTTGCAAGATATTTCTCTTGATTCACAGCAACACGCAGGCTGTACACTGAAGTGTATTTCTCCAGTGGTGTGGCACTTTGTTGCTGCTCTAGTTTCAGGACAGCGTACAGGGGCCCCAGAAGACATCTAGACTCCTTGGGTAACCCTTGTTGTAATCAGTTTCACATTTTGCAGGCCTGTGACTTTTTTTGGATCAAATCTGTTATGTACCGGCAAGATGTTTTGGCCTTTTGTAAGTCGAGTTTTAACCCAAACTTCATTCATTATATTTGGAGATCTTTTAGTTTTGGTTTGATGGTTTATTGGGTGGCATTACGGCCTGATAACTCCATGGGTTCGATTCCTGGTTCTGTGTGGAGTTTGAACTCCTCTTCCGTTTAAGTGGGCTTCCTCTCACAGGCAAGAGACATGTGGATCTGTACCTGTAAATTACGTGTACCGAGTTTGCCATGTACCGTGACAGACTGGCATCCCTTCCAGGGTGTCGGCTGCCTCACGCTCTCTGCTTCCGGGGATCATCTCCCGACTCCAGATGAGAGCTTATGCAAAATAGATGAATACATTTTAAAATCTTTGACTCAGTAATGCACTACTTCATGATTGCACGTTAAAACATTTTTTAATATTTAAAGCCAATCCCAGTCTGCTTTTGATTAAATCTTAAGTGGGGGATTTCAGTGTTTCTTCCATTTAGCAGGGAGCCATGTGCCACTCCCTCCCCAACATATGCTGGGCTTTTTCCCTCAGGGAGCAGGTGGCAGGTGCTGTGAGGTCTAGTCTATTTCCAGCTAATTGGCTCTCAAAGCAATACAGTGACCATATAATGGCTGTTCATTTGTTATCATGTTATATTTCCTTTTATGAGAGGCATTTTACTAAAAATCAGATCTTTAAAATTTTCATAATATAAAAGATGGATCCATCCATCCATCCATCCATCCATCCATCCATCTATCTCCATTTCATTTAGAGTAGGGGAAGTGTTTTACTGCAGTGTAATCTAGCTGAACATTTTCCCCCATGATTTTATGGTAAAATAACAAAGCTGAAACGTGTGTATGTCCGTTAAAATAATAAATAATGTTTTGTGATTTAACTGTAGTGAGGGATTATTTGTAAACATTTTTGTTGCATGCTATATAAAGTACCTGGTAATTTCATTAACATATGTCTATACTATTAAATAATATTTATATTAATTATACGTCAATAAGCAGATAACTACCAAAAAAAGGTTCTTCATTCCGTTGTTCCCTGTTCAATTATACTGAAGAAGAGATTAATAGATTTTATTCAAGTTTTCTAAGTGGAACACATTTAAAATTGGTATTTACATTTAGCATTCGACTAACAAATAAAAATGTTGGCATTGGAGCAAGACCCTTGTTGACCCTTGATCATTCAGAATTTGCATGTGTGCTGCTGGAAGATCTTTTAGGCTGGTCTCAAGGGCCATTGCATCCAAGAAAAGGTCTCTCCACAGCTTAGTCACAGACAGTATGCTGGAGACACCTAGTCAGCTGTTGTTAACTTCCTGTTAGCTTGGTGTTTTCATGCCTGCTGCAACTCTGAAGCAAATTATTATCCCCTCATTGGTAAGAGATATGGACTTTTTGCCTGTGTCTAATAACTTCTTTATGTTGTTGTTTCACTTCAGGTTTTTCCAAAGCTTAGCTCATACTTGCACAAGGTCACATGCAAATGTAACGTAATGAAGGACATTGAAACATGTCTTTCTGGACACTTAGCATAAGATAGATAAATTCAAACTACAATTCATCACAATAGATATGCTAGATACAATAGATGTGCCAGTAGCACATAGGGATGCGGGCAGCATGGCAGCTCAGTGGGTAGCACTATGCCTCACCCCTCTCGGGCTGAGCCTTTAAATCACACCTCCACTATGTGTGTGTGTGGATCATATTCTCATGGTGTAGCGTGGGTTTCTTCTGGGTACTCTGGTTTCCTCCAGCAGGCCAAAGAGATTCAGTTAGGCTAATTGGCATCTCTGAATTGAACGTTGTGTGCGTGTGTTTGTACGTGGGTGTCTGAATTTGCCCTGTGACGGACTGGCACCCATAGTGCACCCCAGTCTTGTTCCCCGATTTTCCTTAGTTAAGCTACAGGCCTCTCTGTGACCCCTCCCAGGATAAACAGCTGGATGAAGTGAATGTACATCAGTGTATTACACAAAAGCCTGAGGTGGGAAGAAGGCATAGACTTTCAAGTAACACTCATACTATGTAGTATAGAACTTTGTTGTGGCATTAACTTAATAATTATAAATTATATTCAGACTTGTAGGTTAGGACCTGAGAATTTGATTTGTCAACTTGGGACTTGACTTGGTATTAGACTTTCTTGACTTGAGCTTTGACTTGGGACCTGACTTGAAACTTGAGTGATAAGACTTGAGACTTACTTGTTACTTGAAACTCAATGACTTCTTCCTGACTCTGAAAAAAAAGCCTTAAAGACTGACATATGGAGACCTTATGATTTCCTGCCTCACTTTAGCGCCTTTATTTAGCTGGACTCATTTGGGAGTGTCTTCAGCTCTTGATATAGTGTATCATGTGTTAAGCCCATCATCCACACAAAGGAGCAGCTGTGTCCTGTGTCTAGGCCACACTGTCTACAATCTAGTCTATCTGAGTGAAGAATGATGTGGTTTAGTAAGTATCCTTACAAAGGCCTAAGAAGAATGCAGTAAAAGCATGTATGTGCTGTTTTACTGGAAAATTTTAAAAAAGGTTATATTTACAGCATTATTTGGAAATCACAAAGAAAAATGTAAGTTATAATGTGGAACTTTGAGGTTTCATGTTGCACGAGTCATCTTTCAGTGCATTTTTCTATCTGGTATGGAGGTATGGAGATGTAGGGAGCCTACCACTGACCTAACAAGGACATCTGAAGGCTCTGAATACATGTAGAGCCTCCTGCGTACTCCTGCAAAGTTGCTTACCTTTTTAGACAAAACCTAATTATATCTGACTCCAAATAGTTTAGTTTTAGAATCTTTTGGTCTGTGATCACCAAATAATTTAGGTTGTCCCGATTCCTTGTAGGCTTTTCTTGCTTTTAACTAAGCTTGTTTGTTATGGGTTGTAGTGTGACATAGACGTCGCTTTTGGCCGACCGCGGATAGAGCAAACCCACAGACACAATGTGTGACAAGTTGGGCCTTGGCTCAGGTACTGGAGGATGGCTGTGAGTTAGCCATGGTATGGTCAAATTCAGGCATGTAGCCCTGTAGTAAAATAACAGGTTTGACCCCCTGTAATAAGTGTGACGGTTGGCAAATTCTACTGAGAAGCACCTATGGACCCTACGAACCATACGGAATTTATTCCTGGCCAAGCGCCTGGTCAGATTCAAGTGTATTTTTACCTCATTTCATTATATAAAAAAATATTTCTGACCTCTGTAATGCAAATGCTGTTTGTTGAATTAAAATGGAATGACCCTGCAGAATGTTGTGATCATTATCTATACTAATTAAGATTGTTGGTTGCCCCTGTCCCCAAACAGGCAATCGATTAGAATGTTAATGGGGGGAGTCGTTAAATTTCTTTGTTCACCAAGGGGGCAGAGCCTTCCAACAATGCAAGATTTGCTTGACTTTCTATATCTTTATAATATTATGATAAACTATTTCAAGGCCAAGACCATTGTACCAGTCCCACTGACACCATTCAAATGTGACCAAACTTGAGGATATGTATCAATTAGGCTACATTAACATTACGCTAACACATCTCATTCAGTGGGGGTTGAGGTGATTTCACTGGGTGTAGCAGCCTGACGATCTGTGCTCAGTCTCGTCGGAGCCGGGTTGATAATTTCCCCCATAGTGAGATGGAGCACAGACCCAAAGGAATCCAGCTTCATGGAGTTCTGTAGGGCCAGATGCACATGGATATTACACATGGACTTATTGAACCTCAGCGTTCATTTTTTTCCCCACTCTTGTGTGTTGGACTGTGGTGGTCAGGCTTGTCCTGTTGTGCTTTTACAACCTCCCAGTAACTTAATCCTTTCCCCTTTCATCTCCTCTCTCCCAGATGAAATAATGCAGCAGGAGATCAGACCCCTGCTCGCAAAGGACATCATTGAGCAGCTCAGAAGGCAGTTTGCCTTGTTGTCAGGTAAGCACCACCTCACCACCAGCATGCATATCTCTGTGACTGCTTTGTGTGCCTAGTATATCATTCTAAGTAAGAACAAAGAGACACATTTGCTTACGTGTGGTAACATGAAACCATAATCCTACCAGTTTAGCAGTTCTAACTCAATCGTTATATGCGTTTCTAAACCATAAAACATTTTTGAGCTACAGTTTGCTCATTAAAAATCATTGTCAGATTATTGATTACTGTAACATTTGTCGTGCCTGAACACTATTGAGAAGTCAAAGAGAAATAAAGGATTTGGATGATAGTGGAAAAATTGGCTCTTTGCTTATCTGTCATTTTCATTTTTTTTTTCTTGCGTAAGGTTGAAATGCAAATTGCTTTAAAAGTCAGTATAAATGTTTTTTTTTTTTTTCATTTTTGCTGAATTAAAGCATGATTAGTTTAGAAACTGAAGTGTATCTTGTACAGCTAAAATGCGCATTTGGTCTTGTCATGAGTGGGTTTTTTGCAGTTGTTACTGATTTCACTTTGATGAAAAAGTCTAACCCCCAAAAGATCCCTATAGAATTAGGGCCTAGGATTCAAGTCAGTGCAGACCATCATTACTGATGTTATGTCTAAAAGCAGCTAAGAGCTGTAATGAGTACATGAAACTGGGAATAACACCCAACTGCTTCGGGTTTCGCCTGAAAGGGAACAGTAGCTGATATCATGCTAGACTTCAGCAAATGCTGTTGTCATGCACAGTCTGCAGTGATTCCTGCTATGTCCAGCACAGTAGAGGCTGTGAATAGGAAATATGGAAACTGTTACAGGTAAAGTAGGGATCAGACTTCACTGGAACTCACGACTGTTATCTGATTAATTTACGTATTTATTTTGTTTATTATCCATCCATTTTCCAAACCGCTTATCCTACTGGGTCGCGGGAGGTCCGGAGCCTATCCCGGAAGCAATGGGCATGAGGCAGGGAACAACCCAGGATGGGGGGCCAGCCCATCTTTTGTTTATTATTCTCGCTCTTATTTTGGAAACAAAATCACAAAAACAAATCTGCAATGTGGAAGCACTACTCTCACCGAAATTCTCGGGGGCCAGACTCAGTCTTCACTGAAAGATTAAATATTGCTTGATAGTTAAATCGAGGTTTTG
Source organism: Brienomyrus brachyistius (assembly GCF_023856365.1). Taxonomy (NCBI): domain Eukaryota; kingdom Metazoa; phylum Chordata; class Actinopteri; order Osteoglossiformes; family Mormyridae; genus Brienomyrus; species Brienomyrus brachyistius. The sequence goes on along the minus strand of NC_064547.1, from coordinate 9,178,410 downwards.
GAATTATTAAATCATTGTAGATAGTATGGTGCTCACTGAAACAACAGGATTACCCATGCATTTGGCCTTTTGCGTGGGAGTCAGTTAGAATACCAGAGACAGCGTACTGCAGTGTGTTCATCCGTTACATCTCAGACATCAGGCATATAGTGGTGCTGAGATAAGGCGTTTTGCAACCTCCAGGTACCAAATCTGGGGACCTCATGATTATGGAAGTCTTGCATGAAAGTTTTATGCCTGTATTTTTGTTTGCCTGTTAGCTATTTAGATGCCAACATTAACTGTGCACTTTCTGAAGTGTATGCAGGATAATCTCTCTCTATTTATTTGTCTTGCTTTGCTGTATTATGTTTAGAAGTACAATGTGAATCAAATTTTGTGTTGCACAATATCGCCATCTTGTGGTAATACGAATGCAAACAGGTTGAAATTTGAGAAGGGATGGTATAGATCACAGTGCTCATTTAAGCCTATAAAATCTTCACACATCTTTGCAGAAATATTTACGAAAACATAAATATTCGTAGGAACACGTAAAGTCAGATTTATAAAACCTTGTATAAACTGATGTATGCATCTTTACACAGTTGTATAAATCTCACGCGTCGTGGAAACCTCCCCATTCCAACCTAGAATTATTCTAAATTGGCTATGCAAATTAGCCACGTGTATAGGCGGTTTCCCATCACAGGATTTTTTTCCGGATCAAGTGGTTTCATTTATGAAAGTGTGTGTAGAACAAGTCCTAAATAAGTGTGTAGGAATTTCCGGTAAGCAGAATTGATAGTTATCAGTCCTGCATACGAACAGCCGTACGTAGTGAACAGTGATAAATTACAGCATCTCTAAATGTGATCAAATCATCACTAGAAAATTAATGACTGTGATCTTTAATACTTGCTCTTTAAGTTAAATACGGCATGATGATGCTGTGTGTGACGTACACACGGACCTTTTTATATCCGTTACACGGTGGGGCACATGTGATGGTGCTTACATGTAAGACTTAGAGTATACGCAGTAATATTAGTATATATAAAGTAATTTAAAACATAAATCAATAAATCAATTGCTGAATGCTAGTGGTATATCCAGGGATGGATTACGGACCGGGCCAGCGGGGCCGCTGCCCAGGGGCCCTTGGGGTGCAGGGGGCCCGTGGGGCCCCTAGCCCAAAACAATTTGCAACGCTTATCAACAATGTATTTTCGTTTGTCTATTTTAGAGGGCCTGCATTCTTTGATCCTCTGCCTACAAGGGCCCATGACCCTATAGGGAGGGCGTTTGGCTGCCAAGGGCCCTTGAATTGTGGTGGTGGTGGTGGGGGGGGCCCTCGCGAACGTTTTGCCCAGGGGCCACACAACCCATAATCCGTCCCTGGGTATATCAGGCATAATGAAAATGTTTCTGTATTTATTAACGTGTATTTCAGCAAGATGCACATTTCTATCTGAACTCAAGATTTACATTTACATTTACATTTATAGTATTTGGCAGACGCCCTTAGCCAGAACAACTTACATAAGTGCTTTAAGACGCTGCAATTAATTTTTCCGATACTAGCTCAATAAGGACCCAAGTTATGAATACCATCTATCCGAACACTGTTGAGAAAGTGCGACAAAAGTTTTTTTTTTCTTTTTGCACACATACACACACACACGGAAAAGAGCTGAGTAAGAATACAGAGTACTACTTCAGGTATTTCTGAAAAAGGAAAGTTTTGAGTGTCGCCTTTTCCTCCAAAACTTTTCGTAACTGCGCAAACTTTTTCAGGATAAATGTTTCCTTATAAATGACAAAATTTTTGCGTAAGTATGAGTACGGATTCTAAGTCTTTTGTCTTTTTCGTTCATACGAAGCCTTTAGAAATGAGCTCCTCAAGCTTCTTCAGACAACAACAACAATATGTCAGTTAAAACTATCTAGAGGTGTGTGATTCTCAGGTTCTTGACATTTTTTTTACGACAGGGTGCTTGTATGACCTCAGTCTGATCCTGGAACAAAATGGGTGAAGCCAGAAAAAAAAACATTAGCAACATTCGTCTTTGTCATCACCGTGCAGGGGGAAGAGGAAAAGACGGAGCTCCGATAATCACATTCCCGGAATATTCTGGTTTCTGCGATCTTCCGGATGAAGACTTCCTCAATGTTGTCACATATCTGACAAGCATTCCCAGGTAGCGTTAGTGAGGAATGGATATATATAGCATACAAAATATAACAATGAAAGCAACACCTTGGCTCTCCGTGGGAGGGGGCAGCTCTGACAGTGGCACTCCCTCCATCTGCTGCGCATTGGATGGTGGGCTTGCTGGGAACGTCCTGGCGGGAAACCAAGCATGGAGCTAAGAGAAGGGCAGAGCATACGAGCAGCCAGAGTGCAGCCTTCTGACTCACAGAGATCAATCTTTTCCTTGAGCCTATTTCCGCCCGGTCACTGTGTAAGTCTTATACTATCCAAAGCCTGCCAGATCTCTTAGCAGACAACTAGCTGGAAGTATCACATTTTTTCTGGGAACAGAGCAAGACTCTGGCCACTTAGATAAAGTGCTACCAAGAAATCCAGTGCATGGAACTTAAGCACTTTAGCAACGGGCTCAGGATGTCGACGTTGCTGCAGTAAGGCAAGTGCATGTAGTCCCAGCAGGCAAAAACATTTCAGCACATAATAATATGTTGGTGAGAATATTCTCTGCAATGGACTGGTGTATCCTCAAGGGAATGCTGTGCGCAGAGGTGGGAAGTTCAGATCCAGAAAGCACAAATCCAGACTAATATTTTGTTTCAGCCAACCAGCTGAGTAATATGTGAATGTCACACTTTATACTTGACTGGTTGGTTGAAACAAAATCTTGCTCTGGATTTGTACTTTGTGGACTGGAACTTTCCAACTCTGTGTTGCGGCCCGGGATGAGGCTCCAAGCCAATGCCATCATTTCACTGAAAAAACGGTATCATAGAATGTATAAGCATAGTTTGAAAAAACATGACCCAGCATACGTGTTTATTTTCCCTTCAGTATGGATGCAGCCAGCATTGGATTTATTATAATCATAGACCGGCGCAGGGACAAATGGAGCTCTGTGAGAACCTCGCTCGCCCGGATAGCGGTACGTCTTTAATGCTTAATCCATCACATTTTGTTCATTTAATTCACTAAGTGGTAGGAAATAAAAAATTGACAATGCTTAACTTTTACTTGTGTAATAATTCCTATGTAATTTCTCAATATACAGCTGTGGAAAAAATTAAGAGACCATATTTTTTTGTTTTACTCAATTTATGGGTGAGCATCTGTGAATATTATATGTTTTCATTTTTTCTGCAAACTGTGACCTGGTTCTTATCTGTTTCTCATTAATGAAGGGCTTCTTCCTTGCTGTATGGGACTTTAGTCCTGCTTCTAGGAGCCTGATACAAACTATCCTAGCAGTGCACTTCACACCTGCACTGAATGTTTCCCATTCCTTTGGAAGGTCACTTGATGTCATCCTCCGATTCATGAGAAACTGTCGGATAAGCTGACGGTCATCTCTGGCATTAGAATGTCACTTCTGCACTTTACCTGGCTGGTTACTGCTTGTTCCCAGTGTCTCCTGCTTCACCTTATTCTTGTGTACTACTGTCTTAGAAATTTTGAGCCTGGAAGCAGCCTGCTTCTCAGCGTAGCCTCCTGCCAGCAGAACCACAATTAAATCAGGATTTAACAATGCAGATTTGGTTAAAATATTGAGTGGTCTCTTAATATTTTCCATTGCTGTATTTGTTCAAGAACAGTTGCTGGATTTCAGTTGATCTTTTTCGTTATGCTGTTCTGTGGCTGCCTGTAGGGGGCATTCCCAGGAAACCTGCAGCTGGTTTTGGTGCTGCGCCCATCCCGCCTCATTCAGAGAGCAATCGCCGACATCGGCATCAGGATGCATCGTGACGACTTTAAAATGAAGGTACCGGTAAGCATGCGTTTGACTGTTCTCATATGTCTCAAATTTTCATTCACATCCATGTGCTTGGAATTCCACTCATAATGTCTGCGAGACATCCTGTCTCCTGCGAAACATCCACTATCTTCCCACAAAATGTACCTAAAATTTATTATAAATCCCGAGTTGAGTTTATTTTACCCCATTTCCGAGAGTGACTTCTAGAAACCGTAAGAGATGTGTCGTAGTATGGTCACACCGTGCTGCATCAAAGCACCTTTTATGGTTTCTAAAAGTCACTCTGGGATATGAAGAGATGGACAGATGACCCCAGCAGGAGATCACGTGCCCATATAAGATCTACATTCAAGTGAAATGTCATAGTGCACTGCTTTCAATCACTTATCTATCATTGTCAGTTGTGTCGCAAAATCATGCACAACATCTTCATTATCGTCTTTATGTTCCTCTGTGTTTTTCACTTTTAGCATAATTTGTTGCTTAATCTTTTTATTATAATATGTATTATATAGTACACATATAATGAGACATCAGTAATGGACCATAGTGAAAATCACAAAGTATATACATATTAGCTTTAGGTAGCTGCTTTTATGTCCATGTTAAGGGCAGGGTGTATTGTCACAGCCAAGATGGTAATGCCACAGTTTAGGTTGTGTTGAATTTGCCCAATGATTTAGTTCAACATTATACTTTGATTGCATTGATTGCATTTGATTGCATTGTCCTTGGTTTTGTAACTAAGGTGATATAGAGCAGTTGTTCTTTGCCCACTGCCTTTGTTCGTGATTGAAATTCCTCTCCTGGTCTTGCTTGATTCCCAGATCATCATGCTGAACTCCGTCTCAGATCTGCATGGCTACATCGATAAAGCTCAGCTAACGTGTGAATTGGGTGGAAACTTGGAGTACTGCCACAAGCAGTGGATCAGCCATCGGACAGTGAGCATTTCTTCCAACCTCTTGCCTGTACAGTCATGCCTTGGTATCTGCGTGAATCGGTTCCAGGACCCCCTGCAGATACCAAAATCCTTGGATGCTTAAGTTCCTTATATAAAATGGCATAGTATTTGCATATCTATGCTCATCTTCCCGTATATTTTATATCTCTAGATGACACACAATGTAAATGCTATGTAAATAGTTGTTATATACCTTGTACAAATAAATTGAAACAAATGGTCACATCTGTATGCAGACAGACTGACCACAGTTAAGACGGACTTCACAGTTACATCAGTTCATACTTATCACCTTGGGTTCGGATTTAGGACCTGGTAGAGTGATAGAAATTGTATGCGAATAACCGAGGATGGGGTTCCAATCCATAGCAGGGCATACAAACCATTCATGCCTTCGGGGAATTTGGAATCATACCACCCAGCTCTAACCCCACCCGAGCAGGCCTGCCAGTCTGTGGGCACAGTGCCTTCTCTGTCCATCCACTCAGTCATACCACCCAGCTCTAATCCCACCCGAGCAGGCCTGCCAGTCTGTGGGCACAGTGCCTCCTCTGTCCATCCACTCAATCATACCACTCAGCTCTAATCTCACCTGAGCAGGCCTGCCAGTCTGTGGGCACAATGCCTCCTCTGTCCATCCACTCAATCATACCACTCAGCTCTAATCTCACCTGAGCAGGCCTGCCAGTCTGTGGGCACAATGCCTCCTCTGTCCATCCACTCATCATACCACCCAGCTCTAATCCCACTTGAGCAGGCCTGCCAATCTGTGGGCACAATGCCTCCTCTGTCCATCCACTCAATCATACCACCCAGCTCTAACCCCACCCGAGCAGGCCTGCCAGTCTGTGGGCACAGTGCCTCCTCTGTCCATCCACTCAATCATACCACCCAGCTCTAACCCCACCCGAGCAGGCCTGCCAGTCTGTGGGCACATTGCCTCCTCTGTCCATCCACTCAGTCATACCACCCAGCCCTAACCCCACCCGAGCAGGCCTGCCAGTCTGTGGGCACAGTGCCTCCTCTGTCCATCCACTCAGTCATACCACCCAGCTCTAACCCCACCCGAGCAGGCCTGCCAGTCTGTTGGCACAGTGCCTCCCCTGTCCATGCGCTCAATCATACCACCCAGCTCTAATCCCACTTGAGCAGGCCTGCCAATCTGTGGGCACAATGCCTCCTCTGTCCATCCACTCAATCATACCACCCAGCTCTAACCCCACCCGAGCAGGCCTGCCAGTCTGTGGGCACAGTGCCTCCTCTGTCCATCCACTCAGTCATACCACCCAGCTCTAACCCCACCCGAGCAGGCCTGCCAGTCTGTGGGCACAGTGCCTCCTCTGTCCTTCCACTCAATCATACCACCCAGCCCTAACCCCACCCGAGCAGGCCTGTCAGTCTGTGGGCACAGTGCCTCCTCTGTCCATCCACTCAATCATACCACTCAGCTCTAACCCCACCCGAGCAGGCCTGCCAGTCTGTGGGCACAGTGCCTCCTCTGTCCATCCACTCAATCATACCACCCAGCTCTAACCCCACCCGAGCAGGCCTGCCAGTCTGTGGGCACAGTGCCTCCTCTGTCCATCCACTCAATCATACCACTCAGCTCTAACCCCACCCGAGCAGCCCTGCCAGTCTGTGGGCACAGTGCCTCCTCTGTCCATCCACTCAATCATACCACCCAGCTCTAACCCCACCCGAGCAGGCCTGCCAGTCTGTGGGCACAGTGCCTCCTCTGTCCATCCACTCAATCATACCACTCAGCTCTAACCCCACCCGAGCAGCCCTGACAGTCTGTGGGCACAGTGCCTCCTCTGTCCATCCACTCAGTCATACCACCCAGCTCTAACCCCACCCGAGCAGGCCTGCCAGTCTGTGGGCACAGTGCCTCCTCTGTCCATCCACTCAATCATACCACTCAGCTCTAACCCCACCCGAGCAGCCCTGACAGTCTGTGGGCACAGTGCCTCCTCTGTCCATCCACTCAATCATACCACCCAGCTCTAACCCCACCCGAGCAGGCCTGTCAGTCTGTGGGCACAGTGCCTCCCCTGTCCATCCACTCGCATACTCTCTGACCTGTTGGCAGTGCAAACCAACAGGTCCCAGGCCGCTGAATGCATGTTGTGTAACAGCTTGTTTCAGGGTGAACTGTATTGTTTAGAGCAGTGTTTCTCAAACCAGTCTTCGGGAACCCCAGAGAGCAAAAATGTGGACTGTCTGGGCATCTTGGTATGAGAAACTCTGGTTTAGGGAATAATGACAAGAAAGAGAAGCATGCACATATTCAGTACTGACACAACCATTATAGTGCATATTGAAAATATAATTATAAATAGAGAAAATATAAATTCATTCTCTCCTTTCATTCACATGGATCTAATTTAGCATTTGATGAGTGGCAAGTTCAGGATTTGCTTTTTAGAACTTTCTGGAATTCTTTTTTTTTTCTCAAATATTTTCAATCTGCAGTTGCTTCATTCTGCGGATGTGGAACCCACAGACACGGAGGGGAGACTATATCGCTGTGCCGTGAATTATATTTGGCACACTTGAGGAAACTTGCCTGGGTTTTATCTTCACATTGTGGGAAACTGTGTTCCCTGCGGTCCCAAAGATTTCACGTATTTAACTGAAACTGCATTAAGTGTTAGACCAGACAAGGTCTCTTCAGTAAATGGCCAATCAATGTAACTTTTTATTTCTTAAGTGTGCTGGATTACTGTGAATGAACACAGAGATAGCCGCCCTCCTCTCTTACAGGGTCCTTAATGCGCTTTGAAAATTGTTTTACATTAGCAGCAAATGCCATTTAGGCTAACCTGTTTTTAACACAGGCACAGAAAGGCTGTCATTACTAAATATGGTTTCTTTTTATATTATTTACTTGGGGGATAAAATGATTAACTACATGCCCCATAATGCAGTTTGTCTGCCGCCTTACCCATATCACACACCTTGTCTGTGGCTGCACAGGCCATAGAGAACTTTGCGGTGACTGTGAAGACCACAGCGCAGAAGCTGCAGAAATTTGGAACAGACTTAGCCGAGACTGAGCTCCCCAATGATGTACAGTGCACCAAAGACCTTCTGGCTGCCCACACTGAGAAACACGACAAGCTCAAGGTGAGCAGAACCTTCCAGGAGAGCTCATTTTAGAATCTGGGTCTTTGGTCTCCGTCTGCTTTGGTCCATTAATGAATAACTCTGTTTTGGTTCTTTATGCATATTAGAGACATTTACTACATATGATATTAATAAGCTGTTTAGGTAAGAGCTTCAGTCAGTCTCCTATGCTTTCAAGCAGTATTACATTTATAAATGCAAAATATGTAGTGGTAAATACGACTGATAATTAGGGTCACATCCCAGGAGAACCTCGACTATAGCTTCCTGAGGAAATCCTTTTGGATAAAAGCCTTAGCTAATTTATAGAGCCGGATAATATTTGAGACGTTTAGATTATACACCTGGGCGTCAATGTGTGTTTAAGTCAAAAAGGTGTGTTGATGCTTCACTTAAGCAATGGAAGAACAGACCCCCTTCACTCTACAACCAACATAAAGGTGACTTATAAGTCACTACATTCATTGCTGCTGCTAAAAGCAATTGGTATTGCATGATACAGTATAAATTATTCTTAACATTGTCATCATTATCAGAAAGACTGTTAATATGTAAAAAAGGCATGTAACTGGTAGTGTTTTTCTCTGCAAATCTAAAGTCATATAATTTCATCTTAAGTTATTCACACAATTGAAACACTGCTTAACGCACATGACTCATTTGTCGTTTTAAATAACATTTACAGTTTTCCTCTTTCGTTGCAACAGGAAGAGCTTGAACACGCTCTAAAGGAAGGAATGACCCTGCTGTCCTGTATTAGAGAACAAGCAAAGAAGAACCCAAACAATAAACTCAACCCCGATGAGACTGAGAATGTAATAACCGTGGAGAGGTTGGTTAAACCCTATAGCTCATTATGGAATGGGTCTGTTACTGTGATTATAATTAGTGTTGTTATTGTATGCATGATTTTGTACCTATTATTCAATTAGTCTCAATTACTGAAATAAGCTTAATTCACTATTTTTCCATCAGCTGCTCCCATTAATGTGTTCATGAATGTTTCAGGTTGCTGGCACAGCTGGACGAGACAGAAAATGCCTTTGAGGAGTTTTGGTCCAAACATCACCTGAAGCTTGAACAGTGCTTGCAGTTACGACACTTTGAGCAGGACTTCCGAGATGTACGTTATCACCGAGAACCACCGGGACGTCCTTGAGGATCATAGGGGGCAATGATCTCGTCTGTCCGCATCACCTCACTCTGTTCTTCGGCAGGTCAAAGTGTCACTGGACGGTCTCATGGCGACGCAGGCTGCCCTCAGTGACATCGGGGACTGTGTCACGCGTGTGGAACAGCTGCTGAAGGACCTCAAGTCCTTGGAAGAGAAAGCTCAGGTTGACTTTATTAAACTTTCAACACATGAATGAAGCTTTTTGAAAACATTGATGTGTTGTACACCCTGTACTACCCTTTCTTTGTCACATAGTCCTTATTTGAAGTCAGTGTAATATTGTCTTAGGTGTTTGATCCTTTTAAAGAACCTGCAGATTTTGCCATTGTTTATTGCATCATATTGTTCCAACCAAAGCCACATTAATATTTTATTGATTTTTAAAAGCAGTGTATAACGAACAGTGAATACTACGATGTAATCTAACTGCATGACTGCTTTGATCACCTGTATATAAATAATTTTTGACCTAGTTTCTGAACTGGTTACCCGATTCAGTGTAGTAAAAACGATAAAATATGTATTTCTAAGGGGCAGCATGGTGGTGCAGTGGTTAGCACTGTTGAAATTTATGACACTTGGTGTGGCAGAGTATGACATTGTTTTATTGTCTGAATTCAGGGAGCAGCCACTTCACTGTCAGTTCTGTGGTTATGCTCAAATAACTTTTTGGATAACATACCTTTTATAGTGGGACACAGATAGTTCGCAGCCCCTCCTCGAACCAGATTATTCCAGCTGGGGTGGGACACATGCACTCAAACATATATCTCTTTTGCAGTTTGTATCTTGCAAGCATGTATATACTTTATGCAGCATGTATCTTCATGTGTCACTTGTGTACGATCCTCGCCGCCCCCCCCCCCCCCCCCCCCCCTTATCTCGTGAGTGTCTCCCTGTTGCTGTCTGATAAATGCGCTCCAGACTGACACCTGTACTCCCCAACCTACATTTCTGCGAATTCTACGTAGATTAAGGTTCCAGCGAACTGTCAGACTAAGGTTAACTCTTAATTATCTTTAGCTTACATTCTTGGGTGTCAACTCTTTAACACACAGGTACTCTTGCATTAGTATAAAAATACATTCCAAAGCCGTTTACAACAATATCCCTCTAGGCAATTTCTCTCTCACACTTTTTATACAAAGTATATGGTCAAAGCACCTATTCAAGATAAGATAATGCTTTATTGATCACATTTTTATTGATGTCGTCGAGCAGCATAACATAATTTAATTAAGTCCTAGCACAATAGCTCGCCACCAACAAACAAACAAATATGTAGTGCTGCAGTGCTGTGTGTGTAACATAATACACGCTTCCATTCCCCCTTTGTCTGTAGCTGGTGATGGTGATGCTGTCCCCTCTGTGTTGCAGGAATCCTTAGAGAGGGCACAGAGGCATGCTCTGCATGGTGACCAGCTGATACAGAGCAATCACTATGCCGTTGACTCCATCCGGCCCAAATGCGTGGAGCTGAGGCGAATCTACGATGACTTTACCAATGAGGCCAAACGGAAATACGACATACTAGCGAAATCCCATGAAATCCATAAACTGATGGATAAGGTAACAACAAAAAACAATCAGGTGTCACCTCTGTTTTGTTCATGTTTTATAATACAAAGTACTGACTCCTTTGAGAAATTTTATGCCAGAGTACAGCTAGCTAAATAGAATGACTTCAAAAGAGCACTGAAACCTCTAACCAATGAATTACAGCTCGTAGCAGCCTATAACTTGCAAACCAGTGCCTATTGTTCATTATTCTCTTGAACAAGATGGCATTGCATTATTTTGATTCTCTTGGCTGAAATAGGGATAGCAAAGTAGCTAAGTGCACAGCATTGTGGCCTTGTTCCCCTAGGGTTAGTGGTAAAGAAGATGGGTAAACATGAATTTTTATATTTATCATGAATGGAGGATTCAAGGTACATAGCTGATGTCCGTGATAATGTATTTTGGCCTTAAGGTTTAATGAGGATTATGGTGCGTGCGCATTTTATGAAATTGTGTGGTTTATTGTGATCTACAACCTGTCGTCTGCTGCAGGTGAACCACTGGTGTGAGTCTGGCGTATACCTGCTGGCGTCCCAGGCTGTGGACAAGTGTCAGTCTCAGGAGGGCGCTGAGGCTGCCCTTCAGGACATCGAGAGGTTCCTGGAAACCGCGAAGGAACACCAGCTGACATACCTGAAGGACCTCTACAACCAGTATGAGATTGTACTCACGACCGAGGTCAAGGTATATCTGCTGGAAACTTCGTGTGAAATGTGCACCAATGCCAGATGTCAGAACCATTACTTAGATTTGAAGATAAAAATTCAGTGCATGTAGGCTGAAGAGCAGGGAGAAGACTAGAAGTAGGTGATGTAAGTACAATTAGATGGATAACTTAAGCTTCATGTTCAGTCTCTCTTTGATTCTTTTTTCCTTGGATGGTATTCTTCTAGAGCAATGTGCGGAAGTCCTTGCAGAGGCTCGAGGATGTACAGGAGATGTTCGAGAAAAGACATGTCAGTCTGAAAAAGTTGTCTGCCAAGCAGACCAGGCCCGTGCAGCCGGTTGCCCCTCGGCCAGAGTCTTCCCCAAAACGGTCCTCACCCAAGACTCCTCGGACAACCGGCCATCGTAAGTTACCCCCATGATAAAACCTGTAATCTTCACCCTTTTCTTGCTGGCTAAATAAGCTTTACACTACTGTATAAGCAAAGTCCTTTTCCAGAAAATGAAGATCTATTCCGATGATCTTTGAGGCAGTATAGACGGTTCTTTGTAGCAGTTTGAGGTCCTGAGCAGTTGTATTACCAATCATGATGCATCCAGTCAGGATGCTCTCAGTGGTGTAGTGGTAGAAGGTCACCAGGGTCAACAATCAGGACGTCCAGGAACCGGAAGCTGCTGACTGTCTCAGTGGAAGATCCATTGGTGATTACTGAGGAATCAACACCTCCGATCTTTCTGAAGTTGACTATGATCTCCTTTATAGTGTCAGTGTTGGTGGTCAGGTCTGTTGCCTCCTTCTTGTAGGCAGCCTTGCCACCATCACTGATGAGGTTAGTCACAGTGATGATGTCTGCAAATTAGATGATGCTATTTCCTTCATGCTTTGCTACACAGTGAATACACTGTATAGCAGCTGGATGAGGCAGCAGCCTTGTGAGACACCAGTGTTGATGTGGAATCAATGCAGAAGATTAGTTATGCAGAAGTCTGATTAGGCGTTTTCACACCGGTTTTCTCGGGTCCGATTTAGTTGATGAATTTGTAAACTTGGGGTTTTTTCCCTCAGTTTGGTTTGCTTTCCATCAGAGGAAGATCCATGTGAAGCAACAATGCACCACTACAAACCATGTGAGAACGTTCATTCTGCTTATTGGTCAGATGTGTCAGTGGCAGGAGCAAGAAAGTAAATAAGGGTCCTGGGCTATGCAGCTGAATATCTATTTTTATTTTTATTATATTTTTTTATATGTTGTTGCCTCAGTTTTTATTTTACACTTTCACACTGCACTGCTCAGTGGACTGGTCAAATCCTCTCTACTTCAGCCATTGACTGAGCATTTTGAAAACTTTGTGAGTTGTTTTCAGGAGCTGACAGATGTAGCCATCTGCCCAGATTTCAAGAAGGCAATGTACCTCGCTGCTAGACCAAGACCTTGGTTCCTTTCTCCTTCTCCTTGTGACCAGACTGAGACCACCTCCTCTCAAGGGTATCAGTGTGGTTGTTTTGGGTCACACCTGAGTGCGATTACTATGTTTACATCTGCTCAAACCAAGGGGGGAATCCAACCAGAGTCAGGGCTAAAAAGTGCCAGTGTGAAAACACCCAGTCGCAGATGGAGCTCTCAGCTATAACAGTTTGGGAGGTATAATGCTGTTCAAAACTGAGTTGTCAACAAATAGCGTCCTGATGTAGGATTGCTTTAATCAAAATGTCCCAGAGCAGTGTGCAGGGTGAGGGAGACAGCATTATCCAGGGATCTCATGTCGGAGAGGAGTGGAGCCAGGGTTGAGGGGATGTTGAGGTTGCGCTTTCCAGGCACTTCATAACTATGGAGGTTAAAGCAATGGGACGGTAGTTGTTCAAGCAGATACTGTAACAGTACATTTCTTTGCCACATACACAACTGTGGTCATCTTTTAGGCAGAGTGGTATAGTGTACAAAGACAGGGACCAGTTGAAGATGTTGGCACACACTGATACTCAAGCTGTTCCGCTCATCTGGGAGTGAGGCGGAGATGTCTGTAGATGCAGCTGTCGAGCTTCTGTAATCCATTATCGCATGCAGTTCTTTCAACAAGCGTCGCAGGTCAGAGCTGCCAAAGTTGCTCTCCAGCTTCTGTCTGTACTGTTTTTTTCCGGCTGGAATAGTCCTTCATAGCTCAAGTCTGGCAGTCCACTCCCTCAGCACTAGGTGGTATTAATCCAGGGCTTCTAGTGGGGGATAGAGTGGGCAGTCCTGGTGAAACCATGGGGTCCTCCTCCTTCCCTGAATATCGCTGATGATCACACCTTCCTTTTAATGATCTCCTGGAATCCAGGGAGACCACAGCCTACAGACATTTCGCTAATGATATCCAGCCTGATCAGGCCAGGTCCTTTACAGGTAACCGACAGGTAGTAGCAATCAGCACGTGATTGCAGGTAAGACAGACCACAGGTTAATCAAACCATAGCTGCTCAGGCATAACACAATTATTAATTATCTAGACTGTGGGGTAGAATGTTGCCTGCTTTACATATTTGTTCACGTTCTGATCTGTTTTCTTTCAGCACCAAACCACAGGGTTACAGAGAAGGCCAGCCCCCCAAAGCAGCTTGCCGATACAGATTTGGCAAAAAAGAAAAACATCCGCAAATCCAAAGGCATTAAGGTAAAGTACGGTACCCAGCTTAAAGACTGGCAGTCGTTAGAAAAGTGGCTCCGTTGGATTGGATATGATTCATTCATACTACTGCTCTCCTTTTATAAGACGAGTCAGATTTGGTTTCATTGCAGCCGTTATTGATCGGGCCTTTCCAAGGAGGAATACTTCATTGTATGTCTTCATTGTATAAGTTTAAGGATACACATATGGAAGCCCTCAAAGGCAAAAACAAATGAACAAATCAGAAAACTGAACAACAATTTAGAAAACATAACAGCAAATCAGAAAACTGAACAACAATTCAGAAAACCCAATGGCAATTCAGAAAACAATTTCAGAGTTCTCTTTATGATAGGTATAGTAAGGGTCCAATCAGTGCAAGACCGAGAGATTCAGTAATTATTTACTATTTCGGTGTATTTTCTGAGTTACCATTGTGATTTCTAATTGTAGTAGCAATTTCTGATGACTTCTTTGTGACATGCCATTGTGCTTTCTTAATTGCCATTGTGCTTTTTGATTCATTTATTTGTTTTGTAATTCAGGCCTTCTGTATAAACGAGATAGCAGATGCAGCCTTTGAGGACCTTACTTTGAAATGTCACTCTCCTGGTGTAAGAGTGCAGCTGGTGTTTTAAAGTTCATTACTGATGTGGACATGACAGCTAAAGTGTGGCATTAAATGTTTTTCGGTGATCTATCAGAACAACTTTACAGATAAATATGATAAACAAAAGTCAGCAATGTGTCTGGCTTAGTTAATCTGTCCTCCCTGTCATATTCTCTCTCTTAGTCTGACTGATAGACAGTAAAGTCCTTGATCATTTAAATTGGCCGGTTTTTTGCCACTTGTTTGCAGATTGAAGTCATGCACGAAGCCAGCCAGGGAGGTACGAGTCACGCACTAGTGTCCAACGAGACAGAAGAAACTTTGTCAAGCAGAAGAAGGTAAAAACTAACTCTTTACAGGCATGGTGTCAGTCTCATTTGTGACACTGACATTCATTCTGTGTGTTTTCTCTTGTTGAATGTACCTGTACACTTCTATAGTGTCTTTCATATACTCACATAATTGACTTGAAGTTAGATTTCTAGAAAAAATTGTTTTCACAAGGATATTGCATTTGTATATTATATATTTTTATGAATGCTTTCAACAATCAATCAATAATCAAAAGTCAATTATGGCTGAACTCTCCATAGAAGCAGTAGCACCCTTGTTAACTAGCTAGTTAACATATTCAACTTGCGTTTTGCAGATGAACCAGATGAATTATTAAATAATCACGCACCCATTTAATGGAAAATGTGCAATCATACAACAATCTTAATCTTAAAACAGTTCATCAGCTTTGCACAAAATATATTGAAATGGCCTTAATTGTAGCTGAGCACTGAATCAGTTCTAATTACACACAAATAATTAGAAAAAAGATTGCACCATTTTAACCAGTAGGTTAATTTACATTTACCTTATGTTTTCATTAAATGTTTTATTAAAACAATTAGCATGAATTCACAAAGCCTTGGTCAATAATATTTGCTAAAGCATCTGCTACGTTATTACTGTCTGTATCTCCTTCAACTGATATTTAGCTTGCGGTATATTACAGTGTGGATGGGATGTAAACTCCCAAGCAGTGCCTCCAGCTTTTTTTCACAGTGAGAGCTACTTTTACAAAGGAAATAATCTGGGCAGCTACCGAGGAGCAACGGTATATTTTGCCAACTAGGGAAGGGGGTCCTTTTCACACCATGTGTAGCTCAGCAGGTTCAGACACTCTGCCTGTGAGCAGAAGCTTGCTGGTTCAAATCCTGTGGTTGGCAGAGTGATTTAACTGCTGGGTCCTCAGTAAGGCCCGTAACCCCTGCTGCTCTAGGGCCTGGCTGATTATTTTTCTATTAAATGACACATTTTTGAAGACCCAATTTTATGCTTTAGATCTGTAATAAAATATATAGCTTTATGTACTGGGCTGCTTCTATCTGATCTTTCTGAATGAAACTTTGAGTTTACATGCCTTAAGTCATAGAATTTAAAACTCAAGGTGTGTGTGAGCACAACTCTCTAACCTAATAGTTACCCCTGATATCCTGTCCTTCTTATCTTGAGATCAGGTAGACATTTTAACAGAAATGCTACAGACTCAAACCTTTGCTACTGCCTGAGAACAAGTTATTTATGGGTTGCTGGTATAAAGGTGGGTTAGTTACTAGAGATGTAAACCTAAAACTTTACAAAAACCCTTTTTGTCACGGAGTGAAAGGGCAGTGAATGCTATGAAAAGGCTGCTATACAGGAGTAGGTGCTGTACGGTTTACACAGAAGCACTGCTTTCATAACTGTACAGTACAGCTTCCCCATGAGTCCAGTGGACACATTCACATTTTGCGGACCAGTTGCTATCTTCCAGAGGTAGTGGATGTCTGAAACATGTCCATGAGAAGTTATCATCTTGTCATAGATACAAGGGTGATATGGGGCTTTTCCTTCACCTGAGAAGTAAGCATGATCTTGGGGCGAAATCCCTATTGTACTGGCAAAGATGCCCATGAAAACATCATCAATGGGCAGCATAGTGTGCAGAGTCATGGTTGCTTGGTAGATTTTGTGCATCATGTCCCTGGACACCACGTATGCTGCCCCCGCTGTGTAGTCTGGGTAGGAAATCCATGGATACAGCTCATAAGGCACATAGTACTTGCTCTTTCTGTGACGGACAGGGGGGGATCCCTTGTGCACATGACCCACCCAGAGATCTTGCACATCCCTTCTGCTCAGGCCCTGCAGATAGCGCACTAAGTTGGGCATGTGTATGAACATATCGTCGTCGGTTGACATGACGAACCTGGCTTGTCTGCAGTAGGTGTAAGCCCATTGGAACTGGAGGACCAGCTTGACAGTAAGATTGTGGAACGTGTCAGCAAAGTCCTGCTGGACAAGGTCTTTATACCTGCGAGCCTCTCTGATGAGCTCTCGCTGGATGTAGTGCCTTTGCTGGTGCTGCTTGTGCACGCCCAATACAAACAGCACTCTCATTCTGACGCCCAGAGTCTGCAAGATGTACATCTCATTGCCCCAGGTTGAGCGAATAGAATGCCTCCTATATACATTATTAGGAGATGACTTCACGAATAGGAGAAGTAGCACGTCCTGTTTTTCACATTTGTGCTCATTGTTGATCAAGTAGGGGTAGGTGTTGATGCTCTGGGCCTTCTCCTGACTAGTGAAGAAGCTGCTGTTTATGAAACTGTAATTGTTGATCAAGTAACGGTATAAGTACGACTTTAGGTGGCTGACTACACGTTGATCCAGGTCCTCCCAACAGACATTTGTAATAGACAAAACAAACAATATGACTGTCAGTTGGAATATTTTACATTTCCTAAATTTTCTTAATTTTAAAAACATTCTGAAATCCTCCTCCTGCTTCCTTGTCAAGTCCAATAGAAAAAAGGTTGAACTGAGATTGCTTTCATCTTATTCGTTCTATGCAGCGCATACACATACTTTCTGAATACCGTGGGTTCATCAAAAATGCCATTTTCAAACAGCTATTCCAGTGTTCAGATTTGGCTCTTGAAGTGCTTGAATTGGCTGTGGATGACTTTATGTTTTTCTGAGGTTATGTCATGCTGTCTTGATTTCTGAAGAAGAGTAAAGACTGGATGAGAAGTCAGAAAACCATCACACTGCCCATCTGTCCTTCAACCATCTGACTTCTAACCACTTATCCAGTGTACAGTATATATATAATACAGTGTATAGCTTTTATAGCTCAACAAGTAGAGCACTACATTAGCAACACACAGGTTTCCCAGGGAGCACACCCTTCCCTCTGCTGTAAGTTGTTTTGGATAAAAGAATCAGATAAATGAGTAAATGTTGTCAGGGCTAAACAGTACATATAGCTCCCTTCATAACGTTTGGGACAAGGACCTAATTTTTTTTATTTGCCTCTGGACTCCACACGTTTAGATCTGTAATCAACTCACTCAACTCAAAAATCTGGTTATCAGATTTAATAAAATGGTAGAAATTACATCAGTTTTTATACGCAGCCCCCGATTTCAGGCCACCATAATGTTTGGGACACATTGTTTCCAGGTTTTTTAAGTGGTACAGCATCTTTCAGCATCTAGCCTGTATTCTAGGCTTTCGATAACCTTTGGAAGCTGGTATTTCCACTTGTCAACTTGAGGACAAAAGTTATGCTGGACTGGGATTCGCAATCAGCACTGGACTTTGGGGTCCACCAAAATGTACTTTTCCAAACAGGGATGCCCCCCCCACCATGAAAACTTTAGGTGAGTGATTACTTTTGCCAGTGGGGAGAGGGAGTTTTTCTGGCCACATACCCATTGGCACACTGGAAAAATGATGGGTAGGGCAGATGGTCAGTTCAACCCTACAGGTTTCCAAGACATATTGAAATAACAAGTGGAGTTTCGGAAAAAGGTGTTGTGGACAGATGAGACCAAAGCTGTTCTCTCACATGATCTCCAGACATTTTCTGGAGTTGCCCTTTCACACATGTGGCACACAACTAGAGATTATCTATGTCAGATGTGTTTACACCTACCAGAAGTACTCCGTTTGTTTTAGGCGAGGGGTGGCGCTTGGGTAGTGCATGCAGGAGGCAGGACATGGTACAAAAAGTGTGCTGTGGAAATCTCAGCCTTTTGTTTACTGACAAAAATTCCCGATTCCCATCATCTTACCAGTTATCCATTTTCGTATAAATGACTCTTCTTCTTCACACTCGGATGTTCCGGATGTTTGTACTCTTCAGTTTTCATGCCAGTTGCACGACAGAAATGTCATCAGCACGCCCACTTGCATGCAGTGAATTCTGCAGATAATTTCCTGCTCCATTCACAAATAGGATCTATTGGAAATAACCACGGACTTGGTACTACGGAGCTAGCAGGGTAAAATCCCTGATTGATTCAGACATTTGCGTTGACACATACAGCCCCTCCAGCTAATATCTAGAGAAGTTCAGGGTGGCAATGCCTGCCTGAAAGGGGCTTAAGATCAACTTGCATCAGAGTGGTGGCAAGAGCAAAGTGTGAAGATGAAAAGGAAATGTCGAAAATCCAAAGCACAGAGGTGGGGGTGCTATAGACTGGGCTTGTATGGCAGCCACTGGTTCACTTATGCTCTTTTTCAGAAACTCCTGGCTGAGATTAAAGGAAGTAAAAAAAAATATCACAGGTGACATTGTACATCCTCATGACCATGGGTGATATCTAAAACACCTTGCCTCCTCACTCTTCCAGATGACTTCCCAGTACAAACCTGCATATTCCAAACATAGCTGGATCATGCATCGCAGGCTGTCTATATCTTTATTCTATATCTCCCCGGTTGTCTGGTGGAATGAACAGCAACCTGTAAGTAGAAAAAAATCAACCTTTCATTTAGACTGTCACAACAAAAAATTAGATTGCAGACAAAGACCACACACACAATATTTATTATCTCTAAATATAGAAGTCCCTTGTTCTACTTGTCCTCATTCAGAGTAATAGGGCATTTTAATTGTCCTTTCTGTACATTGACTGGCTTGTTTCTTTGTTTTGTCTCGGTGTATAGGTTTAAGTTTGAGAATGTTGACCAACGTCCCACAATACAAAAGTAAATATTTGTAACAGTTTTGACCCCCCCCCCCCATTTTCATTTTGATTTACCCCCTTCAGACAATATGTGGAACATATTTACTGTTTAAAGGTGTTCCCATAACTTTTCATATTTTTATGCACACTAGTTAGTCTAGTTCAAGCACAATCAGAATTGACCCCAAATATTTGTACAAATCCATGTAGCAGCCTTAAAAATTGTTTGCAGGGTGTGGCTCACTTTATAAATATTTCAGGTTGAACAATTCACATCTGGGGTGTTAATTCAGTTGTTGAAATTCAAATCAGGTGACATTTAACCCAAATGGTAGGTAACTTTTAACAACTACTTTAATTTAAACTCCATGGTTCCAAATATTATGGTGCTCTAAAATGGAATGGACTGTGCATAAAAAGTATGGTTGTCAAGCAATAAAAAAATATCTAATTACATTTTCTATGATTAATTAATATAAATTCATCACAAACACCAATTTTTTATATTATGAAATATTTTTACAAATATTTCAATTCAAATGAATCTTGGCAGATGAGTGCATCAGTGAATAATCAACAAGTCCCAGCTGTCTTTCAGCTTCTGATTGACTGAACACACTTGATCCAGGTAATCAGCAGCGTGTAGGGCAGGGATAGCTGGAAAACAAGGGCAGGGCAGTGGGGGCCCGAGGACCGAGTTTGAGAACCACTGGGTTAAGTTAATGAAATTATCAATCTGAATATGCATTTCTAATCTAATAATACATGTTGGTTATATTATGAAGTTAAATGTAAATGATTTTTGTTAAAAATCTCTTAAAACATTTGGAAAGGTATTTTATGTAAGTAATCAATAAAACAGGTTCATATGCAGCAAAAAATGCAGTTGCAATCGATAAGACGTATAGCTATCAAGCCACATTAATTAATTAAACATGACTGGACTGAGGAACACAAAATTGGGTAGCACATATAAACGAGACTAATGAGGTAGCTAACTAGAGGCATTTGGGAGTGATTAAAATGAGGGCAGGAATGAGAGGTAAGACAAACGATTAATAGTCTAAATTTGTCAGGGTCATGCTATGGAGGAGACAGGACGCTCAGGTGGACGTAGACAATATTCCTTTTTTTAAATATATATTAGGCCATTTTGTTGAAATAGTAAGGAAAAACCAAAATATTTCCATAATTATCCAGACATGGAAAACACCTTGATCATATTCCATACTTTTCCATACTGTGTAGGATGCGTGAAGACTGCGACTGTGTGGTCAAAAAAACCTGCGTCAGAAATGGGTGTGGCTTCATTTAGGAAATTACACATCAATAGCGGTTTCCACATAATTCTGATCTTATTGTGTGTGAATCTTAAAATATTTCTCAATGTAACTAAAAATCTTTTTAAACTGAGTAACAGACAGATTTATTATTCAGCTCATTATTTTCCTTAATTAGTATGTGTATTGAATATTGTTCAATGACGTTTTTTGTAATATCAATGTGATATTTATGCGAAATCTTTCTTGAAACCCTTTATTGAATTAACTGAAATTTCATATATGATTAATAAAAATTATGATTCGTTCAATTTAATGACAGTACATAAACAGGTAACCCTTTTGTTTACCACAGAAACAAAAGTTGATCCTACAAAGCGTAACATCGGAAATGTCATAATCATTGACAGAAAGCATGTTTTCGAAGTTGAACATTAATGAATAACCATATAATAATCTTCGATTACACCTTACTTTAGGGAGCGCAAATAAGAGTTACTACTGAAGAATAAATAATGAACTAATACAGTTCCTGCATTAAATACATGAACTGTCATCGATTACTGATGAACATGCAAGCACGATATCAGCACGTAACTAACAGTTACCGTTCCATTAGACATTAAATATGCGTGTACTACTACATTATTTGTGCCCCCTTAAGATGTGGTAATACATAAAACACTTTCAGCTAAACTTATGATCAGCTATTGAAACCACTGACTTATGCATTTAGGCACTTAATGTTGATTTAAATTGACACTTACCAATAAAGCAAACTTGTAGCCATAGGGTGGAATCTTGCGTAAACAGGTATTTCGTTATTTTTTCCCCGATTTATATGATGGACGTAGTGATCAAAATCCAATTTAGAAACGTAGCGTAGTTTTTTTTTTTTTTTCTACCACGGACACAGACGAGTCACGAAGAGGCAGCAGCTTTTCTTATCGCTGCGTTTAGTGTTTCTGGCTGTTGCCTGGGCTGCCTCCACTTCATCTGCCTGAGCCTGAAGGAGGAGATACTTTTCGGTTCGAGATCTTTGGTTGCCTACACCTATAACCGGTTCCCTTAAAAATATTTGTCCTGTCTCTTGCTTTCAAGGAGTGGAGTGACTAGCTGTCCTTTAGCTCTATGAGCAGCAGTCACCCTAGAGTTTGTGTCACCTGAATCCCATAAGCGTTTTATTCTGTGCGTAATTTCATTATAGTGTAAATAGTGTTTAACTTGTTCACTCGCTGTTCAGTCGAATGCCTTCTGTGTGCTCGTGATATGCTGGATAACAAGAGGGCATTCGACATATAGCTCTTATGTATGGCAAACATATTCTAGTTATCCAGCATACGTTTAGCTTGCATTTTAAATGCAAAAGTTGTACTTACTGGAAACGTCATTGCTTTACGGTTTCTGTAAGGCCAGTGATGGGTTCACCTAATGCTGGACCTTTTTGTGTGTGTATATATATATATATATATATATATATATATATATATATATATATAATATAGCTTATATACACACTAACGTAGTAAGAATGTAGAAGTGCACAGCTTTTGCTTTCAGGCTTTGTTTTCGTCAATTGAACAACAAATAGTGATTGCACCTTAAATAGTGCTGACCACCTCGATGGACTTTAGGTATAAAAATTATACAATTCGCAATTAAGAAGTGTTTGCTTTGCTAGAGCCCTTTTCATGACTTTAACGTTTTAAGTTCTAGGATAGTTCTGTTGTATTTATATTTAGTTCAACAACTGCCCAAAGCTACAAGTTTAGATGTTAAGCTAGATGTTTATAGTTATTATTAAAGAAACCACATACAGATTAGGTATCTATATCTTTGTGGGGACTGTATTTATTTCTAAGGGCATAACCCCAATCTCAACTATGACAAACTTCATCTCTACCCCACCCTAACCATCAGTAACCAATCAAAATACAAAACACTTGCATTTACAGATTATTTTTTTTTAAATCAGTTTCTCCTTGGGGACACTGAAAAAAATATACTCCAAAGCCAAAATAGATTGTCATCGCATTGTGGAGACATTTGGTCCCCACAATGTCATGTTTACCTGGACCACAAACAAAGACACACACACACACACACACACACTACACTGTACATAGTTTGATTCATATTGAAAACACCAACCACTTCCTTTTCAGATGTTTCTCCAGTATCAGGTATCATTATAGTAACTATATTTGTAGCTAATGAACTAAATATTTTTCTTCCTAGACACATCATGAATGAGCTGATTGAAACAGAAAGACTGTATGTTGAAGAGTTGCAAAGCATCATAGAGGTATGTGAATTGAATATTTAATTTCGACATTGTCATGACAATTATTCAAACCCTCCCCTGGCATTTTTCAGATTATACAGTACTGTGCAAAAGTCTTAGTCACTGAAAAGAAATGTTTAATGCTATGTATCTGGGTAGTAAGCACACATTTTCTTAGAACAAAAAATATCATTTAACATAAGAACATATGAAAATTACGAGTAACACAATAAAAACTAGTAAAAATGTCTTCTGTTCTCCAAAAAGTTACTGATATCTACTTGGATATCTAGATGAACACCACTTCAGTTCCTAAACTTCTCCTCAGTGGCACCCGAACCATACATATGTATCTGTACTACTTGTATACAAAATACTGGCTTGTTACCTGGGCCCTGTGAGATAAAATGTGAAATATTTTTACATGCTACTTTATGAAACGCAAAAAGGTATGTGGCCGGACAGGTACATTTTTTCATTTAATTGGGAAGAAACTACTTTTACCTGTATTTAGACAAAAAATAGTGGTAGTTCAATAGCAATCACACCTCAAAGAAATAAAGAAAAGAATAAAAGTGAAATCCTTGTCATTTTCGATGAGAAGGATCTTATGTGGTACAGCAGTGTTATTTTCCGATGCCTTTCTTAAGCATATTTTATTTGGTTGTTATTTGAGTGATGAAGTTACCCACATGTAGGCATTCCCAGGCTTAGGGGTTAAGGATGTAATGCTTTTCTTTGTAGGGGTATGCTGCTGAACTGGATAACTCTGAGCTATCCCACCTAGTGCCAGCAGCTCTTGAAAACAAAAAAGAAGTCCTGTTTGGTAACCTTCCAGAAATCTACGAGTTTCACAAGAGGTAAGGAATCTCACTCGTAAAAATGGTTTGTACAGGTTCCAGTTTCACTTGTAATTAACAAAGTTCATCTGCATGATTGTAATAGTCTAAAAGTATAAAAAAATGAGCATCTAAGCTAAGGGTTTTCAACCCCCCAGTGCTGGATCACAGCGAGTATTTTACCAGACCGTGGAATGCTGGGGGTGTTCAGCAGGGTTGGTTTATTTAAAAAAAATAGACTGTACATTTCAAAGCCACGCATTATTTGAGACACCTGATGACTGTGTGTATTTTTCACGCCTGGAAAAAAATTGGAACAGTTAAACTCATTAAACTTATTGCATGTATCCTACCGATCGATCTGCTGCCAGTTGGTAACGCCTAATCAAAGTAAATTACATGGTGGAGGACTCACCTTGGACAAGGCCGACCATGTTCTAGAGGGTTCTTGGAGACAGATCAGTCTATTTCATGACCTCCACATCGATATTATATTTCCCATGGTCATTTGATCACAGGTTGTATTGGGTTACAGTCAGCGGCAGAGTCACAAAAAGGCCTCATACGTGACACTAAAGGGTGTCGTATTTGATATCTGCAGCACCTGACACATCCTTGTCACTTTCACATGCATATCTCATTCAAGCTCGATTAAAGTCCAACCCATTATGCTTCAGGTGTGTTTATTGAGTTTCTGCTATGGAATAATTATCTAAGCTAACGCTATACAACATGGAAATGCTCCAGACATCTGACCATGTGATTTAGGTTTATCTTGAATTTTAACCTTTACACCAAAACCTGCATTATCCTCAAAGCACCATACTTCATGTAAATCTGTATAGGGCTCATTTTGTGTTCCGTCTGAATAATATTTAATCCTTTAGTCCTGAAACAGATTGTCATTTTGCTCTTCAATGTATAGCTTAAATATTTATTTATCACTTTTTGTCCTGAATAGTTTTAGTGATATTTAACAATATACAGAAACAGTGCACTTAAAGGCGTTAATTATATATATATACTTATATGATAATGAATTGACATGTAACCTAGTGTTACCCCAGCATACAAATTTTTACAGCTCCAGTAAATATCTTCGCTGCTTTTCATTTATCCATCCATCCATCCATCCATCCATTTTCCAAACCACTTATCCTACTGGGTCGTGGGGGGTCCGGAGCCTATCCCAGAAGCAATGGGCACGAGGCAGGGAACAACCCAGAATGGGGGGCCAGCCCATCGCAGGGCACACTCACACACCATTCACGCACACATACACACCTACTGGCAATTTAGTAACTCCAATTAGCCTCAGCATGTTTTTGGGCTGTGGGGGGGAAACCGGAGTACCTGGAGGAAACCCCACGACGACATGGGGAGAACATGCAAACTCCACACACATGTGACCCAGGCGGAGACTCGAACCCGGGTCCCAGAGGTGTGAGGCAACAGAGCTAACCACTGTACCACCATGCCGCCCCCTATTATTATTATTGTCGTTGTCTTAATAGGACATTTCTGAAAGAGCTTGAAAACTGCATGGAAAATCCGGAAATGGTGGGAACATGTTTTTTGAAACAGGTGAGTGAGTCAGACATGAGAAAAACTGCTTGCCTACAAATAGAGGCTGAGTGGGATGAAGGGTGAAGCTCCATTTGCTTCCATTTGCCTCTTTCTCTAGAAGGAAGACCTGCAGATCTATGAAAAGTACTGTCAAAACAAGCCACGCTCTGAAGCTCTGTGGAGGCAGTGTGGGGATAGCACGTTCTTCCAGGTCACCATTTGCTTTCCTTTGTTGCATCACAGCAATAGCAATGATGATGGTGATAATGATGGTGATGATGGTGATGATGATGTTAATACTCTGGTGATGTGAGTAATGTGGTGGAGATGATAATGGGGATGTGATGGTGATGACAATGTGTTGAAGACAATGGTGATGAAGTGAGGATGATGATGATACTGGTGATAAAGAGTGTGAATGTAACAGAAGTTACATTTAGCTGTCATTGCAGGAATGCCAGAAGAAGCTGGACCATAAGCTTTCGCTGGACGCCTACCTGCTGAAACCCGTGCAGAGAATCACCAAGTACCAACTCATGCTCAAGGCATGTGGATCTACAGTTTTTGTGGTTAAGGTCAAGGCATCCGCTTGCAGTTTGCATAGAGTATATGATAAACAGGAACTGAAATAGCTGAGCAGTTAATACAAAATAATTAGGTTTCTTTTAAAAGCTTCCTTTAAAAAGACATGAAAACATGCTATAAGAGGTTTGAGTGTTGCAATCAGGTTTAAGTGTACTGAATGTGTTCATTATAAAAAATTACTAATTACTAATATAATTACTAATCTGACTAATATTAATTATATAACTAATTCGTTATATAACTAATATTACACATATGTTCAATGTAGCCAAATCCTACAATCTGAATTTGACTATAATAATGTGACTGTAGTAATTTGACTATAGGAAGCTGAGTAATGGATTATTTGGTTAATTTTTTGCGCTCATCATTATGGAGGTATTGTGTATAAATTTGCTTTTGCAGCTCAAAAGCTGATGTATAACATTAACTGTCACAATGCAGTGTTTTACGGTGCAGAAATATATACTGAAATTCCCTTCAGTAAAAAAATTATGTGCAATTAGTCAAAGAACGTATTGAAATGTAATATATATATATAATATACATACACACACACACACACACACACACACACACACACACACACACATTTCACTGCCAGCTCACGTAATTAATACATTTTACTAGTTAAAGTCAATGAGGTATTGATTGGCTATATGAGGTTTGCTAGTGGTCGAGTCAAAAACTACGTGGGAGTATTGGATGGCTGCTGCAAACTCTGGGATGATTTTAGCAGAAGTTTTGAAATGGCTAAGCTAACACATTTTGACAGCCTTAATAACATGGTTTTACACCAGCTTGAAATCATTTTAACAAACATCTCTTTAGCTGCCTAAGGGTGTGTGTGTGTGTGTGTAAGGTCAGCAGTTTTCCTGGTTTACTGAATATATGGCATGTGTTCTACATGAAAGATCATGCACAAATCACACAAGCTGGAAAAGGGCATTTTGCTGTGTGCACATAATGTGAGTAAAGCTTGAGTTCTCTGCTGCCTCAATCAGGAAATGCTCAAGTGCAGTAAAAACTCAGCAGGCACAGCGGAGCTGGAGGAGGCCCTGGCAACGATGCTCGACATCGTCAAGTCGGTCAACGATTCCATGCACCAGATCGCCATCACGGGTTTTGAGGTGCGTGCTAGTGACAAGGTCACACACCGGAGACGGGGAACCGAGAGTCGTGTGAAGAAAGCATTCGCTTTGATGTTTGTTATGGGGTTTTCTGTGCTGATGTGTTTCTGTTATCCTTTTGGGTGTTAGTGAAGCTCAATGTTTAAATATTTAAGTAAGATGTGGCCTTTGATCCCAGGGGAACATCTATGATCTGGGCAAGCTGCTGATGCAGGGCTCCTTCAACGTATGGACGGACCACAAAAAGGGTCACAGCAAGGTGAAGGACCTGGCCCGCTTCAAACCGATGCAGCGGCACCTGTTCCTCTACAACAAGATGCTGCTTTTCTGCAAGAAGCGGGAGGAGACCTCAGAAAGCCATGAGAAATCTCCCTCCTATGGCTTTAAGCACTCACTCAAGGTAAAGCCAGCTTATGACCACATTTTACTGCTGCATATCTGGAGAAGAGCACCTATGATTATTCTAATTTTTATATAAAAAAAACAATGACTGTGCCTTTAAATCACTTTAACTGGGGGTGCCGGTAGAGATCTTGACATACCATAAAGCCTGGTGAGTTAAGCATACCATAATGGGCCGCCAACCCAGACCAACTGAACTGCGTTTCAAATTTGTTAGGGCCCCTATTACTCAAGGGCCCTTGGGATTGTCCTGCATACCCCCCACCCCACCTTTTAAGCTGCTTCTAAACTTATCACTGCACTGCATGTGTCTAGTTTTCAAAACAATGAATTTAACATATATGAAACATAATTGTATGACAACATAATTCACTGTGGCATCTCTGCATTAGTGTGGCTTTGATTCTGCATTTCATTTCAGATGAGTGCCGTTGGAATCACTGAAAATGTCAAAGGTGATATCAGGAAGTTCGAGGTGTGGTATAATGGCCGGGAGGAAGTCTACATAATTCAGGTATGACGTCTGCTGCCAGATGGAAGAGAGTTTCAGATGTAATCTGACTGTACCCCACGAGACTCAAGGGCCTAAAGCGGGGATGGGCAACTATAGTCTTCACTCCATAAAATTTATTAACAGCTATGATGGGCCAGTCAGATTGGTTGAAAGATCAGCCACTTTGATATTAGGCCAGCACATGTAAGGAATAAAAAATTGTACTGCAACCATTTTTAAATGTATTTATTTTGTGATGTAATATATTTAACATTGAATCTTAGAGCTTTCTGTAGCTAGGCTGCAAAACATCTGAAATCAGCATAAAATCAGTCAAATATATAGGCACACATAGGTCTGTACTTTAATAGGAAATCGACATATTGTTTGAAAATCCCGCCAAAACACCGTATACCACAGTATAATGTAAAATGTATACAAAGGAGGAAGGATAAGTGCATCGGGAATTATGCAAAGTACAAAACTAGGTAGCCTTGGGAGGGATCTAATTATGCTGCCATAATACCGGCCAAGCTTACGTCTAACCAAGCGATTTTAAAGAGCACATAATGTAATGCACAACAGAAAACTGAAGCGGTGAAGACAGATAAAGATATTTGTCAGTAACTTTCGGATGGCAATCAACTTAAGAAAGAACAGATTCACGCTGAATTGTCATTTCAGCTGGATAGCTGACTAACGCCTAGTGTTTTACGTTTCTCCCGGTCACTGTTTCCAGGTGCTCCTAGCGGTCAGGCAGCATGATGTGCTATTATTTATTTTAAAAATGTTTTTTTGTTGTTCTTTTATAAAACGTGTATTTAATATCTGTGCAGAGCGAGCAGGCTGGGGGAAAGCGGAGGGGGTTGGATGCGCCCCACAGGCCCCCAGTTACCCATCCCTGGGCTGAAGAATAATAAGCTGAAATTATTATTAATATTATTATTAATATTGTTATTGTTGTCTTAATTTTGGGAAGGATGAGGCAGTTTTTGCTTTGAATCGCCACTCAACCACCACTCACTTCTATGATTGTTTGGCACTTAAATAGCATCTTGTACTAATACATCTGGCCATTGTGGGGCGCTGTTAGCTCATGGGAAGCAGCAGCACAGAGCAGCTGTGCCTCTTATATAATGGAGAAGCAGTCACAGCTGTGTGTCTCTTCCCAGGCATCCTCCGTGGACGTGAAAAACATGTGGGTGTCCGAGATCAGGAAGGTTCTGACAGGGCAGCTTGAGGCATGCCGAGGTACTTCATTTTTAATTCATTTTGTTATCTGCTGCTCATTATTAAAGAGCCACATTTCATTTTAAAAATCTGATGTCAGCAGTAGCATCGTCTATCGGAGCAAGCCAACTCGGAGTTTACACAATATTCCATCCATCATTTCTCCGTGGTTGTGGTGCCGATGGTTTCAGTTGCGGTTAAATTCCCACCTTGACGTTACGACAAA